>NW_006400158.1:385592-395273 GCF_000299155.1 Elephantulus edwardii
TAATCGGGATGGGTGTGTCAGAGGCAATGAGATTGGCACAGGATAGAGCACGGTTTAGGGCTGTTGTACATAGGGTCACTATGAGTCGCAAACGACTTGACTGCACATAACAACAACAAGAACTGTCAAATTGGACCTGACTGGTACAGAAGGAGATTGTCCCTCCTTCTCCAGCAGAGCATCTGGTGAATTCAAACTGCATACCTCTGGGATTGCAGTGCTTTTTGCTAATAGGCTACCAGAGCTCCCTACAACAGCCTTTTTAACAAATGCTGTTGGCAAAATCGGAAAACCATCTGCAGAAAATTTAAACAAGTCCCACACCTCACACCATACACAAAAACCAACCCAAAGCGGATCAAGAACCTAGGACTAAAACCAAAGACTATAAATTCCATTAGAGAAAAGCTTGGAAAGAACCCTAGAAGTGCTAATCCATAACATGAACAGTCTTTCAAGCATCTTGAAAAACCTATAACCAGGGTAGGATAAAATAGATGAATGGTGCCTTCTTAGAATCAAATCCCTATGCACATCCAAAACCTTCCCCAACAGGGTAAAAAGGTAAACCACAGACTGGGAAAATATATGGTAATGGCATATCTCATTAAGGAATTTATATTTATAATTTAGAAAGTACTCAACCACCACAAGATAAACAACCCACTTACAAAATGGGCACAGGATAAGAACAGACACTTCACCAAAGAGGACATTCAGATGGCCAACAAACACATGAAGAAATGTTAAATATCCCTAGCTCTAAGTAAGTCAAAACAACTATGAAATATCATCTCACCCCACTAAGAATAGAAAAATTTAACAAAGCAACAAATAACAAATGGTGGTGAGGTTGTGGAGAAACTGGAACTCTTACCCACTCTTGGTGGGATTGTAAAATGGTGCAACCAGTATGTAAAGGCAATATGGCATTTTCTCAAAAAGTAAGAAACAGAAATACCATTTGACCAAGCAATTCCACTACTGGGAATAAACCTTAAAGAAAACAGAACTGCCATCTAAGCAGAAATATGCACACCCATCTTTATTGCTGCTTTTTTCACATTAGCAAAGAGTTGGAAACAACCCAAGTGCCTATCAACAAATGAATGGAGAAGCTGTGGTATATTCACAAAATTGATTATTATGCAGCACTGAAAAACAAAGAACTCATGATTTTTATATAAAATTGGTAACCATGGAGGACATTATGCTGAGTGAAATATCTCAGTAACAAAAAACAAATACTGCATAATATCACTGTTCTTAAGCAGGACTGGCCTGAGAATTGGCGAGAAACTAAGAAAAGAGGAGATAAATAATACATGGCATTGAAACAGATGAAGGAAAAGACTATGTAAAAGGAATATATGATTAGATATTATTTGCATGACAAGAGTCCAGAATAATAGATGCACAGTAAAATGGACGGGGAGGAGGTGTGTCTGTATAGCAATGAAAGAATTTTTTTTCCAAAGAGAAAAGCAAACTGGGGTGAGTGGGGGCAGAGAGGAAAATGTGCAACAATGAATGAATGGAAATACAAGTTCCCTATAAACTTTCATTAAAATAGCGATATATGATAGCATATTATGGTTATCACAAGAATCCAGAATTAAGGTTGCATAGCGGAGTGCATTTGGGGTGGGTCGGGGGGATTGTATACCAATGGAGAAGTTTATCTTTTGCTTTTCAAAGAGAGAAGCGAACTAGAGGGTGGTGGGTAAAGAAAAAAGTACAACAATGAATAAATGAAAATCCAAAATCTCTGTAAATGTTCATTAAAATTAATAAAATAAAATGTAAAAAATACATCTTATACCAAAAAAAGAGAAATGAGAAAAAAATCAATAAGTAAAAACCAACAGACAAAAAAGTACAAACAAACTTCTACACAGAAATAGTACCCAGAACAGCATGGTACTGGTATAATAGCAGGCACTTAACAACAACAACAATTGGAGGCTAAAGCTTTGAGAGAACTTGATAAATCTAGTCTCTTATGTATGTAAAGATAAACAACTTAGCATTCAGCATTAACAATTGTAATGTGCCCTCAATTTTACTGCAATTCAGAGTGGCACTGTGAACAATTAATCTGAACCCTGCCCTATCCTGTACCATTCTAATTATATCTGACATACTTGAGCCCATTGTTACAGTCACTGTGCCAATCCATCCTGTTGAAGCTCTATCTCTCTTTTGTTGATCCTCCACTTTTACAAGCTTGATATCCTTTTCCAAAAAATAAGCCCTTATAACAACATTTCTAAAGTATATAATATGGAGTTTCACTATCCTTGCCTCCAAAAAGAACTCTGTTTTTACTTCCTCTGAGACATACCTGTTCACTCTCTTGGCAGTCCATGGGATGGTCAGTGTTCTTCTCCAACACCACAACACAAAGGTATCAATTCTTATTCTATCACCTTACTCATTGTGCATTTTTTTATTATTAACTTTTATTAGTTTTAATGAACATTTACAGAAATTTTGGGTTTTCATTCATTCATTGTTGCACTGTTTTCTCCACCCTCCTCCCCAGTTCGTTCTTCTTTCCCCCTCAAATATCTGTTTTAATTGTCCAATTGCCACAGTGCTTGTCAAAGCCAGTTCTGAATAATCTCCTTTGTCAGTGTGTCCCTTGCCGTTCCCTATCACTCCTCCCTGAGAGAAACTTCACCCTGATTCATAAGGAAAAGGGGATGGCGTATTCTCTTAGCTACTTCCTGCTGAAAAGGGATGCTGTGGGTTTCAGGGTGAAGGTCTTCTCTCACTACTCTAAAGGGCCCCTTTGGCAGTAGGAAACACATAGACTATTATGGAGATTGATTTTGGACTTTAGATGCACTGTTATCAATTGTGCTTAGCCATACATGTTCATATTCTTGAAGATGTATCATGGAAGTGTTGCAGCCTAGAAGATACAAATTTAACTAACAAGTTAAAAGTGCATGAGTCAAAAATTAAAAAGCAATAACATTGTGCAATTTTTAGATGCATAGCATACAATTAAGAAGATAATGGTTTGAATCAGCTGCACCTTAGTCTTTAAACTGACATAATTGCTCTTTAGTATTCTAGAGAAGTATCTGACAGATTTTCACAGTTCACCTAATCTTTTTATTTCTTGGATTCTGGTACCATGGTTGTTGATTGTGTATCCAAGTAAAATGAAATGTTGGTAATTACAACCTTTTCTCCAGTAATGATTAAACATTCTAAAATAATTTTAGAAAAATAATTTCTTCAATTTTTCCAGGAAATCTACTCATATTTTCAATTTTCTCTTAGTTATTATTCAGCTGGGAAAGGAGTTCTTTTGCATATATGCCCAAAAGAACTTTTGTATTTAACACTTTTACTTTCTTGTCTATGAGGACACAATGGAACTACAGACACTGCTGAGACCAACTCAAAGGCATCATTTCTTCTTTTGTCATCTTTATTAATTTTTCCTCTCTCAGATGCATAGCAAGTGATCAGAAAGGCCATGACCTGAATCAGACACAGTTTCATTCTCAAAATGGCATCATTACTCTTCAATAATTTGGAGAGATATCTAACTGAAGACTTTCCCAGTGCAATGTTTCTCCTTATTTTCTGACTGCTGATACCAAGAGTGTGGATCCAAGTCAGATAAAGCTGTTCACAGTTTCCATTTTTCTCCATCTATGATGATGGTTCCAGTGGCAAAAATCTTTGTTTTCTTGACCTTGAGATGCAATCTACATCCCTTGATCTCCTGCAATAAGTTCAAGTCCTCCTCACTTTTAGCAGGCACGGTGTGTCATCTGCATAATTTAGATTATTGGTGAGTCTCCTTCTAATCCTTATGCCACATTCATTGAAATGTTAGATACCAGTTAACAAACAGAAACACTTTATCTAATACTTGGGGAGAGCATTCCACATTTCCCTAACTATTCGGTAAAGCACGGCTGATAAGACTCTATGAGAAAAATAATTAAGGCTATCACTATGCCCTTCCACATCATCTAAGCAATTGTGGAGAAGTATATACTATCTATTGCCAAGATACCAGCTCACCTTTAGTGCCCAAAGACCAAGGTAGAGGCAACATAATATCAACCTCCTAATCAGAATTATCTCAACTCTACTTTTCAAAACTAATGATACTTGCAAAAATTAAAGGATAATTTTGTAATTTTGTGAATTTGCCTTAAAGAAGAGCTGCTTAACAAAATGTTCTGCCCAGGAGTTCTGTTGTTGAATGTTGTTGTTTTTATTATTAGCTGCCATCAAGTCATAGATGACTCGTAGTGACCCTATGAAAGAAAGGCCTGAGCACTCTTCATAGAGTTTCCAGAGGCAAGCCATTTTGGAAACGGATGCCACTCCTGCTTTCAAGCTTGTTTTAATCAGGAAGCTCCACCAAATGCTGTCCACCATAGATAACCATTTTCACAGTTGGCACCTCAGTGTCACAGTGTTTAGCATCACAGCAACCATGAGTTACCTCTGTACAGCAATGCACAGACCAGTGCTATACCACTCAGAAAAAAGGTTTGACAGAAAAACAATTTGAACCAGGCCTGAGGGCCGCAGATTAAAATTCCCCATCTTGGGCTTGCTAGCATAACCTTCTGTCCACTAGGCCAACATAACTCTCTGTATGTTGTCATTGTTATTCTTGTTAGGTGCTGTCAAGTCATAGATGATTCATAGCAACCCTATGAAGGAAAGGCCTGAGCAGAGGCAAGCCATTTCGGCAGTTGATACCACTCCTGCTTCCAAGCTTGTTTTAATTGAGAAGCTCCACGAAACACTGTCCACCATGGTTGATTATTATCACATTTGGCACATCAGTATAAGTTGTTTAAAAATTACAATAAATTCTTAAAATAATCAATTTATATTTACAAGGAAATGTATAATTACATACTTATTGTCTCTGGCCCCATTGCTCTATTTGTTCCATGTGTTCAGGTGCGTATTGCATGCATATAAGTACTTGTGTTTGTATATATATGTGTGTATATATATATATATTAATTAATGCATCAGATATAAAATGCATTTATATGTGGAAAAAGGGAGTATCAAAGGTAATTGATACTGGGTAGAGAGAGTACTGCTGGGTAAAGGTGGTCTCTGGTTCCTGTGCTCCTCAGATTCACCAAGGATGATTCCAAACTTTAAAAAAGATGGACATCTGTCAGGTGAGATTACCACAAGGCTGCCCTGCAGTCTAGAGAAAAGTAGAAGGATCTACTGAAACAGGAACTTTACCACTGCACAGACCCAGAAAGAATTCTTTGCATAGGACTTTGTCCTCTCCCATTAATGGAAGATTTCAAGTCTGTAACTAACAAATACCATTATAAAGATAAAGAACTGTCAATACCCTATGCAGACACAATAGAAATAGCCTAGCATATGTCACGGAAAACTTTACATGTACTAGTGATGAGAAAATGTACTACAATCCCAAATGTGTGTGGTTTGAATCCACCAGCTGCTCCACAGGAGGTGGATTGGTAGTCTTCTCAGATGATTAAAGTATCTCTGAAAACTAGCTGGAGGGTCAGCTATAGATCAGTTTAAACATAATGGTACAAACAACATAAAAACAATAATATCAAGAGAGCATCAGACAACTTTAAACGTTGTGAAAAAATAAAATAAACACTCTCTTAAAAGCAGAACATATTGCAGATTCAATTAATATTGCGTTGACAAAGAGATGTAAGAAATTTACTGATACTGAGTCATATGGACAGCTAGGGAAGAAAGTACAAATGATGGAAGAAAGAATGGAAGCCATAAATAAAGCAAATACCACAGAGACAGGGAGCCAGAACAAATAAAATGGAGTTATATAAACAGTTACAGAAAAAGAAAATCTTGGAAGAAACAATGGAAGTGAATGTTTCAGAGACAGAGAACCAGAAGAAATATATTTACATGGAGAAGTGAGAACAATTACAGAAGAGACTGTAAAAGATGGAAGAAATAATTGATACTATAGATACAAAAGTACAAGAACTTAAAATAATCATTACAAGACGAAAACGGTACACTTAACACAGTGAATATATACATAACATAAATGCATGAAAATACAAGTCAGAATACTAAGACCTAACTGGCAGAAGTTTCCAACATGCTACAGGGACAAAAATGGAGAACAGAAGAGATATAACAGTCAGTGAGATGGAAGAGAAAAACACAGTGAAAATATATACTAGAAGAGAAAATAGAGAGAAGGAAAATGGAGAAAATATTATAATCATGTGGGATGTCATCAGATGGAACAACTATGTTCAGAATCTATTCAGAAATATGGTCAGACTAGTAGAACAAGAAGGGGGCAGAGAAATCACAGAGAAAATTGTGGAAGAAGTACTAGATGAAAACTGCCTATATACTGTAAAGAATGAAGAAATCCATATTCAAGAAACTCAATAAACCCCAAACATACTAGACATCAAAATAAAAAGCATCAAGACATATCAATCAAATTCTCCAAAATTAAGATAAGGATAAAATACTAGCAGCAGTAGAAAAGGCGGGTGGGGGAAGCCACCTACAAAGGAGAACCAATCAGATTGTTATGATTTCTCAGCAGAAACTACAAGATCAAAAAGTGTGTGGGATGGTGTATACAAAAGGTTAAAAAATAAAGAAAAGTTGGCAGCCAAGAATCTTGTATCAAACAAATCTGTCTATTAAATGTAAAGGAAAAATTGGGTAATCTGCAGAAAAATAAGAACAACAACAACAAAAATTGTGAAAACAAGACCAACTCTACAAGAAATTCCAAGGGAAGTCTCCATACAGAGACACCAAAGGAAAGTAGATGGACTACAATAACCAGAAGCAAGAGAAAAAAAAAACAAACATAGTAAAATGACAGCAATAAAAGCTGGGCTATCTATCATCATATTTAGTGTGAATGGACTAAATACATCAATTAAGCAAAAAAGAGAAGCAGAATGGCTAAAAATAAAGTCCATTGGACTATGTCCACCATTACGCCATTTTTTCAGGTCCCTGCTGAATCTTTCTCATTTCCTTTACCCTCTCCCTTCATCCACCATGTTGTACAACCCTGTGATCCAGTGGTAATTCATTTACTAAAACACATATATGAAGCATAATGTCAATGAAGGTATGAAACACACACACAAGCACACACATACAACTACCATGTATAAAAATGAAGCACAATATATAAGAATAATTATATGCTTATCAATAAAATATTTTTTAAAAGATGGGAATAGGAAAGAATAAAATTAAATTATAACAAAAAGTAACTTCAAACCTCATTTGAATAAAAATGACACATACATAGTTTAAATAAAGCTTATAGTGGTTTAACAGGCATTTTAATATTTGATGCTATACATTTTTATGATAGACATAGAAAATTTTCTTGTAAAAAACAGTGCCCCCCAAATCACTCCCAGAACCAGTATTTAATGCAGGATCTTTGGACCTTGTCTAGCTGTGGTAGTTGCCTGGTTAAGAAGACTGTTAATATACAGGCCCTCTCTACAGGTGAAGCAATTTCCTTCCTGAACACCACCTCAGTACCTCTGACCCTTCCCAGAAATGGTACTTAAACTATGAACCATTTGGGCCCCACATAGCTGCAGTAGTTGCCAGGCTGAGCAAGACATTACTGTCAGCTGGGATATCACCTTTCTGTGTCAACCGAACACTCTAACTTGAAGCCTCCAGTTACCAACAGCAGTGGAATATGGTCCTGGAGCAGAAGGCTCAGAAATAATATCCTCTTCAGAATGATGAAGAAAGTTGGGGAATCTGGCTGCACCATTCCACAGACTGAAGAGGAAAACAAATGTCAAAAGAGAGGGCTGCAACCAGAAAACAACAAGCCATTCACACAAGAGAACATAGTAGAAGAACCAGACAGAAAAGAATAAAAGCAGCTTGACCCCTAGTCTCAGCTAATTTTACCACAAAATCAGAAAAGAAGAACTAACGGCAACATGAGTTTAGTCTTTCCCTTCCATACTAGTGTATTGAGCAACTGAAGCAAGTCTTCCTTTGAGTCAAAGGATCAGAAAGAAATTCAGCAAAGGTAAGCTTCCCTTTGCTCCTCTGAAAGAGTGAGCTAATAATCCAAGTTATCAGATTAAGGACCTGCTAGGGCCCCAGGCACAAAAACCTCTGCCACAGCAATGACACAGAAGGAGCTGACTACCTCCCAGCCTACGTAAAACCAAAAGAAGATGTCACCCCCAAAATGGGAACCAAACATAGAATCAATGGACTTTCTAAAGCCAGAAAGTCTAATGGAACTTTCAGACACAGACTTCAAAGAACAATGATGAAATATTTTCAATGAGTGAAAGAAAAACTCAAAGAATTAGAGGAACAGTACAAGACAATGCAGATTAAACAAGTGAGGCATTAAAAGCTCGGGGGGTGGGGGCAGGGCAGAAACCATAGAAGACTGATGTTTCAGATACTGTCAACGTATTGGAGGGACATATAAGCAAAGTTGAAGAAATGGAGCACATACCCAGTGAAACAGAAGAAAGACATCTCAACACTGATCTACTAGAACAAAAAGCAGAATCAAAAAGGAAAGAAAAAAAGAAACCCTAAGAATAATGAGAGACACCATCAAGAGAAATAACATACACATAATTGGAATATCAGAGTAGGAAGAAATAAGCAAAGGCACTGAGAAACCACTGGCAAACTTAACAAAGCAAAACAAAAAAAAAAAAAGAAAGAGAAACACTAGTAACTCAAGCAAGAAATGATACTGGTGACATCACAACAGAATTGAATGAAATTAAATTGACAATATCCTTATATTATATTATGTAAAGCTTTACTCTTATGAAATTACTTTCACCCCAAAATATCATTACCATATGGCTTCAAAGCTGGATTCTACCAAACATTCAGAAAAAAAAATCTAAGCAGCAGTGGCATACACTTCAGAAATGGCTTGCCTGTGGAAACTCTACGTATATGAACAGTGCTCAGGCCTTTCATTCATAGGATCACTATAAGTCGTCTACGACTCAGTGGCACCTAACAACAATAACAAAGACCATATAGAGAGAGCTACATTGGCCTAGTGGACAGAATGTTATGCTACCAAGCCAAAGGTGGGTGATTTTAATCTCAGGCAGGGTTCAAGTTGTTTTCCTGGCAAACATTCTTCTAGGTGGTATAGCACTGGTCTGTGCGTTGCTGTACAGAGGTAACTCATGGTTGCTGTGATGCTGAACACATGACACTGATGTGCCTAACGTGGTAATGGTTACACATAGCGGACAGTGTTTGGTGGAGTCTCCCAACTAAAACAATCCTGGAAGCAGGAGTGGCATCCACTTTCAAATGGCTTGCTTCTGGAAACTCTACGTATGAACAGTCCTCAGGCCGTTAGTTCATAGGGTCGCTATGAGTCGTCTAAGCACGTACCAACAGTACCTAACAACATCAACAATTCTACCTAAATAGTATAAAAAAAAAAAAAGAGTAAGAAGGAGGAGGAGGAAATGGAGGAAGAGGAGGAGAAATACCCTCAGAGTCATTCTATAAAGCAAGCATAACACTATTAAGAATATCAAAGACATTACCAAAGAAGAAAATGACAGACCAATATCTCTCATGAATGTTGTTGTTGTTGTTGTTATGTGCCTTCGAGTCACCTACGACTCATAGCGA
>NW_006400158.1:398488-403195 GCF_000299155.1 Elephantulus edwardii
TTCAGTAGTTGGAAAACATGGACTCGGTGACAGAAATGGAGCTGGAGAGAGAATGATCGAGTTTTGCACAATCAATGACTTACTCATAGCAAATACATTTTTTAAGAGGCATAAACGCAGGTTATATACCTGGATTTCACCTGATGGCATGCATAGGAATCAGATCGATTACATATGTGGAAAGAACCGCTGGAGTAGGTCTCATGAATATAGATGCAAAAATTCTTAACTAAATCCTGTCCATTAAAATCCAAAAGCACTTCAAAGTAACAACTTATCCTGGCCTAGCATGATTCATAATAGGTATGCAAGGATGGTTCTACATAAGAAAAACAATCAGTGTATTAGGTGTGCAAGCATGGTTCTACATAAGAAAAACAATCAGTGTATTTCATCACATTAACAAAACAAGTAAATAGAACTGCATGATCCTGTCAATTGATGATGTAGAAAAGGCCTTTGACAAAATCCAGCATAACTTCCTAATTAAAATATTCATCAAAATATGAAGAGAAGAGAATTTCCTCAACATAAAAGTGTATACGCAAAGAGCTAACATCATTGTCAATGGAGAAAGATAAAGACATTCTCCTTGAGAACAGGGAGCAGGCAAGGATGCGTACTTTCACCACTTCTATTCAACATTGCTTTGGAAGTACTTGCTGGTGCAATTCAACAAGAGAAGGAAAGAAAGGACATCCAAATTGTCAAAAAGGTGGTAAAACTGCTGCTATATCCAGCGGATATGATAGTGTGCACTGAAAGCCCCAAAGACTGAACAACAAAAACAAACCCATTATACCTAGTAGACAAGATACAAGATTAATATACAAAAGTCAGGAGGATACCTCCATAGCAGCAAAGGCGACACAGAAAATAAAACTAAGTAAGCAATATCGTTTACAATAGCCAACCAAACTGAGATACTTAGGAGTACACTTTCCTAGAGACAAAAAAAAAAAATATCTTTATAAAGAAAACTACAAACTGCTACTACAAGAAACAGTAAGAGACCTAAATACAACCGAGTTATTCCAGTGCTTTGAATATGTTGTTGCTGTTGTTTGATGCCGTTGAGTCATAGGCGACTCATAGCGATCCTATGAACGAACGGCCTGAGCACTGTTCGTACATACAGTTTCCGGAGGCAAGCCATTTTGGAAGTGGATGCCGCTACTACTTCCAGGCTTTGAATATACTCTGAGAAAATGAGAACTAAGGCACAAACAGAGACTTGCACACCAATGGTCATAGCAGCGTTATTCACTATCACAAGAACATTGAGAGAGCCCAAATGTCCAACTACAATTGAATGGATTGAGAAATTATGATACATTCAAATGATAAAATACTATGCAGCATGCAGGAGCAATGATTTTTTAAATCACCATCTAACTAGGGAAGGTCTGGAGAGTATTAAGCTAAGTGAATTAACTCAGTCTCAAAATACTGTATAAGACATTATTGTAGAAATAGATAACTAGTAAAACATGTATGAAGATCTAAGGGGGATAGAGCAGAAGAGATTGATTGACAGAGGGTAATCTTGGGGTTGCAGCATGGTTTGATGGGTGGAAAGGGGTGGTTGAAGAGGCGGAAATCTGGTGTGAGGGGCAACTATGTAGGTATAAGAATTTTGTGGGTAAACCGGGGTAAAATCAAAACAAATTCTAAGAAATTTTTTTAAAATATAAAAATTTAGTATCCTCACAGTATTGCAAATTAAAAAGAAAGTAACGTTAAATAAGAGAGACTAAATAAATGTAAAAGAATTTTCCATGTTCATAAATGGCAAAACTTAATATGGTGACAATGACAGTCTTACCAAAAACAATCTACATGTTTTATGCAATCTCAAAACAGATATTAAGTTCATTTTCAAAGATATCAAAAAGGCACCCTGAACAAGCAAAGTTCTCCTGAAAAGAAACTACAAAGTGGGAGGCATAGCACTCTCTGATCTCAAAAGTACAAAACATATACAATAATCAAAACAGCAAGGAAACAGCCCAAATGTCCATCAACAAATAACTGAATAGAGAAGCCATGGTACAGCCACACAATGGAATACTATGCAACACTCCAGAGCAATGAATTTGAAAAATATTGTACAACATGAAAAATGGTATAGACCATTGTGCAAAGTGAACTAATTCAAGCACATAAGAGCAAATTCTGTATAAGACCTTTGTTATAAAAACAAAAGAATAACCAATAAGATGTGTATGGATATCCAAAGAAGAAAGGGGGAGACATAGAGGAACTGTGGGTGGAGGTGGGAAGGAAATCATGTGGTTGCAGAGATTGGTGGGTAGAGGGAGGAGGAACTTAAAAAATGTACATAAATAAAACACAATTTTTAAAAATACCCCTAAACAGCATGGTACTAGTACTACGACAGACACATAGACCAATGGAACAGAATCAAGAACCCCAAAATTAACCCACTTGCCCATGGTCAGCTTGTATTGTTTTCCTTTTAAGTTTAGGTGAAAAAGGGCTTAATCCTTATCATAAGCCTTTCAAAGTGTTCAATAGTTAATGGAATTGGTGTTTTGGATTTTTTTTTTACCTGATAATCAAAAGATTATCAAAAGGTAACACTGCATGGTTCAAAGGGTGTATGCCAGGCATATGTCCTGTCTCCATACCTTTTCAACCTGTATGCAAAGCAGATTATCTGAGAGGCTGGGCTCTAGGAGGAGAATTGTGGCGTCAGGATTGGTGGAAGATCTATTAACAATCTGCGTTATACAGATGATACAAACCTGCTTGCTGAAATGGAGGAGGACCTGAAGTGCTTGCTGCAGAGGGTCATGGACTGAAGCCTTCCTATGGACTGAGGCTCAATGTCAAGAAGACAAAGATTCTCACCACTGGACCAATTGGCAGCATTAGGATGGATGGTGAAGAGATTGAGATTATTCACAGCTTCAGTTTGCTTGGTTCCATGGTCAGTACTCTTGGCACCAGCAGCCAGGAAATAAAAAAACGTATTGCGATGGAAAAGTATGCTGTTAGGGACCTCTCCAAAGTACTGAAGAGCAATGGTGTCTCTCTGGAGACTAAGGTGAGCCTGATACAGGCCATGGTCTTTCCAATCACTTGTTATGCATCAGAGAGTTGGACAATGACTAGGGAGGACAGAAAGAGAATCGATGCCTTTGAGCTGTGGTGCTGGAGAAGAGTATTGAATTTACCATGGACTGCCAAGAAAACAAAACATATTCATCCTGGAGAGGGTTAAACCAAGCTACTCCTTGGAGGCAAGGATTCTGGGGCTTCGTCTGATTTGGGGCATGTTGCAAGGAGGGACAGGTCGTTGGAGAGGGACATCATGCTCGGGAGGGTGAAGGGACGGCGCAGGCGGGGAAGACCCTCTATGAGATGGACTGATTCAGTTACTGGGGTAATTGGGATGGGTGTGTCAGAGGCAGTGTGATTGGCACAGGATAGAGCAGGGTTTAGGGCTGTTGTCCATAGCGTCACTATGAGTCGCAAACGACTCGACTGCGCATGACAACAACAACAACAATAAAAAGATTTGAGATTTGCATCCATTCAGAGGTGAATCTTATTGTTTGTTGTCTACTTCCAGGAAAACCAGTCTGATGAAGCTTCATGAAGCACAGTTCTGACACAAGAGTCCCAAGAGTTGTAGTCAATAATGTGGAAACTGATCTGATTTGGGGTTTCTGGTGTTCTCACTGAAATATTATTTTATCTGGTCTTCACTTTTACCACCTACAGTTAGGAAAACCAAGATGAGTTAAGATGTCTAGAAACTGTCTGCTAGAAGAGAGTTTTGTGCTCAGTCACTCAAGTAGTTGTGTGTATGTTTATAGATATTCAGGAATAACACCTTGCACAAAGAGAACCAGAGGAATGTCTATCTGTATTTCATTCACTATGCAAAGACATTTGACTGTGTGGATAGCAACAATTGTGGCTAATTTTGAGGAAAATGGGAATCCCAGAACACTTGTTAGTACTCATGTGAAACCTAACTTGGACCACAAAGGAGTCCTCAGAATAGAGCAAGGAAACACTGAATGATTCAAAATAAGGACAGATGTGCATCAAGATGTGTCCTGGGTCCATACATTTTCAATCTATACTCAGGACAGATAATTCGGGAGGCTGCACTTTATGAGGAGGAATGTGGTGTCAGGATTGGAGAAAGACTCATCAACAACCTACATTACGCAGATGACACAAATTTGTTTGTTAAAACTGAGGTGAACCTAAAACATTTGCTGTAGAAGGTAAAGGACTGTAGTCTTCAAGATGAATTGAAGCTCAACATAAAAAAGACAAAAATTCTCACCACTAGGCCAATTGGCAGCACCATGATAGATGGAGAAGAGATTGAGATTGTTAACAATTACACCTTGCTTGGCTCCACAATCAACAATCTTGGCACCAGAAGTTAGGAAATTAAAAGACAAATTGCATTAGGTAAATCTGCTGTCCAGGACCTTTCCAGAGTACTGAGAAGCAAAGATATTAGCTTAGAGATTAAGGTGCACCTGACTCAGTCCATGGTCTTCAAAATTACTTGCTATACATCAGAGATCTGAATGATGATTAAGGATTACAGAAAAAGAATTGATGTCTTTTTTTTAATTTAGGTTGTTTATTTTTCATTTCAATGAACATC
Source organism: Elephantulus edwardii (assembly GCF_000299155.1). Classification (NCBI taxonomy): domain Eukaryota; kingdom Metazoa; phylum Chordata; class Mammalia; order Macroscelidea; family Macroscelididae; genus Elephantulus; species Elephantulus edwardii. The sequence continues at coordinate 403,149 of NW_006400158.1, forward strand.
TACAGAGATTTTGGGATTCCATTCATTCATTGTTGCACCCTTCTCCC
>NW_006400158.1:404390-411159 GCF_000299155.1 Elephantulus edwardii
TCCTTGGTTTTAGTCCTAGGTCCATGATCCACCTTGAGTTGGTTTTTGTATATGGAGTGAGGTGGGGATCTTGTTTAATTCTTCTGCAGATGGTTTTCCAATTTTGCCAACACCATTTGTTAAAAAGGAGAATTGATGTCTTTAAGTTGTGGTGCTGGAGAAGAGTCTGGAACACACCATGGACCATCAAGAAAACAAATAGGTCTGTCTTGGAGAAGATGAAGCCAAGTTTTTCCTTGAAAGCTAAAATTTTGAAGCTTCATCTCACATACTTTGGCCAGCAGGAACTGAACAGCCCTTAGAGAAGGACATCATGCTCAGAAAGGTGGAGGGCCAGCACAGGAGAGGAAGGCTCCAGGTGATATGGATTACATATATTACATATGGATATAGTACCTGGGGCATGGGAGCAGGTGTGTTGTAATCTATGAGACTTGTCCAGGACAGAACAAACTTCAGAGCTGTTGTAAACAGGGTCACTATGAGTCACAGGTGACTAAATGGCATATAACAAAATCAACAACTATCACCCTGATAGGTAATACCTTAATACAATCACCCTGTGCTCTAATCTTAAGCTCAGAAACTGAAGAAAAAATTCAAACCCTCAGTTGTAATATTTAAGGAAGCTTTGGAGAGAATATTAAATGATCCAGGAAGTATTAAAAGAAGATGCAGAGCGTATACAGAGTCATTGCACTGAAAGGAATTGGCAAAAACAAAAGAATTCCATGAAACAACATATGAGCAAGAGCCTATGGTAGTGAAGGAAGAAGTTCAAGCTGCTTTGAAAGAATTGTCAAAGAATAAGTCTCTGGGAATTTATGGTTTACCAATTGACATAATTAAACTAACATATGCTGCCCTAGGTGTGCTCAAGCTGTGTCAAGAAATCTGGAGAAAAATCACTTGGCTAACTGACTTGAAAAAATCTATGTTTGTTCCCATTCCAAAGAATGGTGATCCAACAGTATGGAAATTACCAAACAATATCATTAATATCACAAGCAAGCAAAATTCCGTAGAAAGTTATCTAAATGCAACTGAAACAGCACCTCAACAGAGGACTGCCGGAAGTGCAGGCTGGGTCAGAAAGGGTCATGGTACTAGGAATATTGTAGCTAATGTTAGATGCCTCTTGGCTGAAAGCACAGAGTATCAGAGGACTATATCTGTGTTTCATTGATAATCCAATGATGTTTGACTGTGTGGATCACAACAAACTGTGTCTAACTCTTAGAAGAATGGGAATCCCATAGTACTTGATCATGCTAATGCAAAACCTATACTTGGACCATGAGGCAATGGTCAGAACAGAGCAAAGGAATACTGGATGGTTCAAAATTGGGAAGGGTGTAGACCAGGGATGTGTTCTATCCCCATACCTTTTCAATCTGTATGAGGAACAGATTATCCGGGAGACTGGACTGTATGAGAAGAAATGTGGCATCAGAATTGGAGGAAAATTCATAAACAATCTGCATTGTGCAGATGGCACAGCTCTGCTTGCTGAAACTGAAGAGGACCTGAAGCACTTGCTGAAGAAAGTCAAGGAATGCAGACTTCAATATGGATTGAGGCTCAATTATCAAGAAAACAAATATTCTCACCACTGGACCAATTGGCAGCATCAGGGTGGATGGTGAAGAGATTGAGACTGTTAACAGCTTTAGTTTGCTTGGTTCCACAGTCTTGGCACCAGCAGTCAGGAAATGAAAAGACATATTGTGATGGGAAAGTCTACTGTTAGAGACCTCTCCAAAGTACTGAAGAGCAATGGTGTAACTGTGGAGACTAAGATGTTCCTGATACAGCCCATGGTCTTTGCAATCATTTGCTATTCATCAGAGAGCTGGACAATAACTAGGGATGATAAAAGGAGAATTGATGGCTTTGAGCTGTGTTGTTGGAGAGTATTGAATATACCATGGACTGCTAAGAAAATTAACAACCATTTCTTCCTAGAGAGGGTTAAACCAGACTGCTCCTTGGAGGCAAGGATTCTGAAACGTCATCTGACATACTTTGGAAATGTTTCAAGGAGTAACCAATCCTTGGAGAGGGAAGTCATGCTTGGAAGGGTGGAGGGACAGCGTATGAGTTCCTCTGAATTGGAACTAACTGGACAGTAGGTAGAGGAGATGATTTCATTAAATCCTGCCTAACATGTTATTGGGGAATTGTGATTTCATTTATTGATCCTCTCATTTATTTATATCTTAAAAACTGTTGAATACCTACATTGCTCATGTTGTTTTTGCTATGTGCCCTTGAGTTAGGTATGACTGATACTGTGAACAACAGACCAGAACCTTGCCTTCTCTTGAGACATTCTAATAGACCTGTTGATTGCTTGGCTGAAGATCATGTCACAAGGGTGTGAACATTTTCAACCTCCATAGATCCAACTACAGCAACCCTATGAATAACAGATGAGCCTTGCCCTATGCTGTACTGTCCTCACTATTTCTAACTTACTTCAGCACTTTACAGTTACTGATTTTTTCACTTAAAGTATCAAAAAGATTTTTGTTGAAGATCCAGCTCTCTTTCGCTGACCTTCCACCTTTCAAAGTATAGTATCTTTTTCTAAGAACTGGCTCTTCCTGACTACATGATCAAAGTAATAGTTGTCTCTGGAGTATTCTGACTGCACTTTCTCTAAGACATATCTGTTTTTGTGTGGGTTGGTTGTTTTGGTTTTTTTTTTTTCTTTTGGCAGTCCATGGGATAGTCAGTACTTTTCACCAACACCACAACTCAAAGGCATCAATTCTTCTTTCATCCCTATTCAACTGTCAGATGCATAGAAAGGAGCTGAAAACCTCATGGCTTGGATGAGGCACACAATGGTCTTTAAGTTGACATCATTACTCTTTAGTACTTTGGATAGATCCCTGACAGTAGATTTTTCACAGTGTAATACATCTTTTGATTTTTTTAAATTATTTTTTTTAATCTTTTGATTTCTTGACTGCTATTACTATAGGGGTTGACTTTGGGTCAAAGTGAAATGGTGATATAGTTGATTATTTCAATTTTTTCTCCATGTGTCATAATGTTGCCTATTGATATATTGGTGAGGGTTTCTGTTTCCTTGGTGAAAACCAGAACGTATTGAAGGCTATTATTGTCTTGATCTTCTGCAGTAAAAGTTTGAAGCCTCTTCTGTTAGCAAGGTTGTGTTATCTGCAGCGTTCAGGTTATTGATGAGTCTTCTTGTAGTCCTGATGTCACATTCTTCTTCATACAGTGTACTTTCTTGAGTTACTTGCTCAACGTACAGATTGAACAGGTATGGAGAAAGGCTAAAACTTGGGTAGACGTCTCTGATTTTGAATCTTTCCTGATTTCCTTATTTAATACTTGTTGCCTGTTGTTGATGCATACCATAGAGTTGGAACAGACCCTAGCTCACCCTCCAGCAGGTTTTCAGAGGCAGTCACCAGCATGGGAGGAGATTGCCCATTTTACTCCCACAGGACAGCTGGTGGCCTCAAAATGTGTGCCTTTAGGATTGAAGTGAAGCTTTTTGCCACTAGGCTATCTTAGGAAGATAAACCAATAGTTTTCCTATCCAGTTCTGATTCACCATGTGAATATGAAGTGGCCTTAAAGAGAATGTAGATTCTCAGAACTTACCCAAATTGTGAGCAGAAAAGGCAAAGAATATGGTTCATGTGTGGTCATTGATGACCAGGGTCTGCTGGTGCCCTGTGTCCACGGTCCTCATCATCTTGGGTTTCCCATTTATCATGTTTTACATGTAAGGAAATGCAATGAGTCAACAAGAAGTCAAAATTCTACTTTAAGTTTGTCTATATGTTGTGTCTGATGAAATTTTTATGGCAAGAGTGGTAGGAAGAATCAGGAGATTTTAGCTGGGAAAGGAGAGAATTTAGGAATGTCATGAAACTTTCAGGTGAAATACAGCATTGGTGTCTCCTCCACAGGTTCTAAAGGCAGATATAAATTCTATTTGTGTCAGTAAATGCTCATTAAGCACCCCTCTGTGCCTGGTGCTGGAGATATTGGGAACAAAAAGATCATCCTTGGTCTCTTGTATCTCACAGAGAGAAGATCCATGATCTTTACATCCATCCAATTCCCTGTAATTAACAGTATCACAGACAAGGAGAGAAAGTGGAGAGCCTGGTTACTTGTGACTAATTGGCAGAGTCTTGACAGGAAGCAAGGAGTAAGAAGGGTATTCTAGGGACATGAGGAAGCGTAAGAAAGGGCATAAAAATATGTTAGAAAGGGACATTTGGGCAGAAGGTGGGGACGATGAGCAGAAGAAATGTCAACAAAAACCCTGATTTTTAGCTGGGCTAGATTGGGGTTTTGAACTTTCTTGAAAGTTATGGCAAGCGTTCTTGAAATCAGAGATGTTTTTGCTCTAGAGCAAGCTTAAAAGAACATCTAAATTTACATGAAAATGTTCACTGTTGATTATATCTCTTTAAATGCTGCCGATAAGGTAATTGTTGATTTGATGCTGGAAAGCTTAAAAAACAAAACAAGAAAAAACAAAAAAAACCCCAAACTTCATCAATCACAAAGCACTAATTTTGCTTTCAGAATTTGAACAGCTCTAATTATTATGCTTTAAAATAACAGTATGATATGAGAACTATACCAATGATATTTGAAAGTGTCAACTCTATTTGAAGACTTTGAATTAAAGGTGATGAGGGTCCGATAGCACAGAGGCCTGCGAATCCTGGCCTACCTGGCACTAGTTGACTATGAGAGGAATAAAATGAATGATATTGTGATGGTTCCATTTTCATGATCTCTTGCCCTGTGGATTTATGCAGAAACTAGCACTAACATGTTTTGGTACTTTTTCAAATATATGACTCTAGATTACAAAAAGATCATAACAAGCCTCTTAACTGCTTAGTCAGTTAGTTTCCTTGATCAAAGTCCTTCCTTCTGTAATCGTAAGAATAATATGAGTTACAGAGAAGAAGTGAGAAGAGTGCTATCACAATATGAGGACTACAATTGTTGTAAAACAAAATATATATAGGTAGTTTAATGGAAAACTGACTTACTCTGTACATTTTTACTCAAAGTACAATAAAACATTTCTTAAATAAAATATTTATTTTTTACTAGTTTGCTTACAAAGTTTATAAAGGAGTTTTAAGGAAAAAAAAGAAAGTGTTCAGAACTATTATTATCTTTTTTACCACTCCTTACCAACCTAACTCAATGTTTCCTAAATATCTGAAGAGAAACAATTGCTGGTCTTTAAACTGAAGAGCATGGAAGTATATTTTGGGAGAAGTAGCATTTAGGAGGTGAAAGATTACTGTGTACTTAAGTGTTTGAGCCCATCCATCTTTGAAAGCAGAAGTCTTTAATCAAGATCAGTGATTAAAGGGATAATATCAAGATAAAAATCACATGCATACTAGCATTTTAAAAAGTTCTCTGACAAGTCACTAATGGCAGCTTTGGTTATCAGCAAGGTGATCCTGTAGGTCTCATATACGTCTCCTATGTTTGCTCCATGGCAGACTGTGGACACTGGGATCACCTGTGTAATTTCACCTTTGCTTTTAAGTCTTTCCATGTTTTTCCATGTACACCAATTTTGGGAACAATCAACTTAGTTCATCTCTGGCAAGGGATTGTCACCAAGGGAAGTCCTTGCTGGTTGTGTTAAAAATTATCAATTGGTTGACTAATGTCAAAGTTGCATTGAAGAGTATTGAGTGCATAGTTATAATCAAAGTTCTCCTGTTGGAGTTCTTTTTCAGTGGGATATGGCTTTTGTGTTTGTTTAGCATATATTTTAATGCTTGTGGTTCCTCACTGTTTAAAAATGCTTTCATGTTCTTGAATTTATTTGTTCAACATTTATTGAGAAGTTACTATGGACTGGCTCTGTGCTAACTGTTAAGTATAGTAAAATAGTTGATTCATCCATCATTCCTTCTTTCATCCATCCTATATCTCCAGAGTGTCTTCTATTGGTCCATTAATCCAAGTACAGGGAAATGAATAAAATATCCTGCTTCCATGTTCTTGTGATGGTGAATAATGCTGCTATGAACATTGATGTACAAATGTCAGTTTGTGCCTCAGTTCTCATATTCTCAGGGTATATTCCAAGTAGTGGAATAGCTAGGTCATATGGAATTTCTATGTTCACCTTTTACACTGCCTTCCAGAATGGTTGCACCATTTTACAATCCCATCAACAATGTATAAGTGTTCCTTTCTCGCCACATCCTCTCCAACATCTATTACTCGCTGCCCTCTTAAACTTTGCCACACTTACTAGAGTGAGATGGTACCTCATCATGGTTTTGATTTGCATCTTTCTTATTGCCAGTGATTTGGAGCATTTCTTCATGTGTCCGTTTGCCATTCAAATATTGTCCTCTGTGAAAATTCTTTCCATGTCTTTTGCCCATTTTGTAATAGGGTTATCAGTCTTTTTCTTTCAAGGCCCAGGAGTATTCTGTAAACTTTTGTCATAAGACTCTTGTCTGAGATGGTATTACCAAATGTTTGTAGGTTTCTTTAAACTTTGTTGGAAAAGTTTTTGATGTTCATAGAGATTTAATCTTTGGAAGGTCCCATGCATCAACTTTATCCTCTTTAGATTGTGCATTTCTGGTTGTATTTAGCAGTCTCTTTATACATTCGACTAGTGCTTCTAAGCTTGATCCCCGTTTGTCTCGTAAGAAAGTTATGGTTTTGAGTTTACTCCCAGGTCTCTGATCCACCTTGAGTTGATTCTTGTGTATGG
>NW_006400158.1:415969-432098 GCF_000299155.1 Elephantulus edwardii
TATGTCCTTCCATTCCCTTCTTGCCTGCATGGTTTCTGCTGAGAAATCGGCACTTAATCTTATCTGTTCTCCCTTATAGGTTACTCTTTGTTTATTTCCAATGGATGAAAGACAAACTAGGTTTTGAGGTCAGGGAGTGATACGCCTGCAACCTCATTTTTGTTTCTCAGATATATTTTGCTTATTCAGGGTCTCTTGTCTCTCCAATAAATTTGATAATTTCCCTGAAAAAAGTGAATTTGGTACTTGGATTGGGATTGCATTGAACGTGCAGATTGCTTTTGGTAGGATTGTCATTTTCACCATATTGAGTCTTCCTATCAATGAACAGGGAATATTTTTCAATTTCTTTAGGTCTTTTATTGCGTCTTTCATAACATGCAAACAGCCCGAATGTTCAACCACAAACAAATGGATTGAGAAATTATGGTACATTCACATAAGTGAATGCTATGCAGCAGGCAGGAGCAATGACTTTGTCCCACTTGGGTGGGACTGGAGAGCATTATGCTGAGTGAACTAACTCTATACTATATAAGACCATTATTGTAGAATGAGTATAAGGATCCAGAATGGGTGGGAGAGGCTGGAAGTAGAGGGATGTGGATGTGCAGGGGGAAAAGGGAATTAATCATTGCGTTGTACAATTTGATGGGTGGAAAGGGTGAGGGAAATTGAAAGAATTTGTTTGAATTTGTATTAGAATTTTGTAAATAATCTAATGAAAAGAAAAAAGTCAACTTGGGTGGGGGAAGGGAAGGGAGGGGGGGTAAAATGTGCAACAACGATTGACTGAAAATCTAACTTTCTGTAAACTTTTGTTAAAATGACAATTAAAATTAAAAAAAAATCATTTTAAAAAAGGAAATATCCTGCCTCCAGATAGTTTGTTTAGTTTAAAAACACAGCACAACATAACACAACAACTTAGTTGCCTTTGAGTTTATCCTGACTCATAGTGACCTCAGGTATATCAGAGTAGAATTAAGCTTCCTGGGATTTTTCAATAGTTGATATTCTGACTGTGGGTAGATTCAGAGCTTCAATATTTTGGTTAGTAACCTAGCATGTTAATATTTTCACCACTCAGAGACTCCTACAATGAGATTTTACGTTTGAGGGTTTTTTGGAACTTAATTCACTTTGTTATTCAAAATCCACTATGTGATGGCCACAGCTGGAGCCTGGGTCCTCTGCACGGAGACTGTGGTGTGAGTCTTTACAAGATGGCCAGTAAATTCTTGGTAGGGAGACTTGATGAACACAGTCTCTTTCCAAAGATCTAGAGTCAAGTAGCTCCAGGTCCTGGATTTGGCATCAAAAGTGGCCTTGGCTAAGTTGCCCAGGGTAGCTGTGAAGCCCCTGGCTCAGATGTAGCAGTCATCAGCAGCAGCTTCTTGGGCACAAGGGGAGACGATTGAAGTGCCTTGGAGTGAAGGGATCAGATGCACCAACACAGAGCCACAGTGCCCAGCCACCTTGAAGGCAAGGTGTGAGGCTTGCCAATTTTGTTCCCCCAGTAGCCACACTGCACAGGGACAATGGAGAGGTTGGCCAGGATGGCACTAGGTACCTTTTTGGAGCACTTGCCGCCCAAGCTAACATGGCTATTATAGTCTCCAATGGCGACAAGAGCCTTGAACCTGGTCTACTGGCCAGCACATGTCTGCTTCTTCACCAGTATGACTTTTTTAGACCTCATCCTTGAAGACCATCCCCAGGAAAAATTTAATGATCTGAGACTCCTTGGCAGTTAGTGAGAAGAGAAAAATCTCCTCCAAGGATTTGATCTTCATATCTTTGACCAGACGGCTCCAGCTTGGTGACAGGGAGCCACTCCTTGCCCTTGGCTTTGCCTCCTTGAGCTCTGCAGCTCCAACCACAGCCTATTCCAAAGCTATGGGCCCCACAGACAGCTGCTGAAGCCTCTGTGGAAACAGCCACGGGCTCCCATCTCAAGGCCCGTGGGCCTTCCAGGCTTTCCCGCTGCATCGGCATCTTCCGCCATTTGATGTTTTCTCTGATAAGAAGTGAGATGTTAAGATTTTAATGAAACAATATGTTACGTTATTATGAAAATGATGAAGATATATAAATTTTTATTATATTTTCTGTTTATATAAAATTTACATAAAGTAAAATTAGCTACTTTAACATGCACACTTAAATGATATTTAATAGTCACAATGTTATGCAACTACTTCCTCTACCTTCAAAATATCATTAGTCATTGTTTATTTTGTTTTGAATCTCTGCGTATATTCTTAATTTCTACATCTTATTTCATAAAAAGAACAAAACAATGTTTTGTTGTTGTTGTTGTTGTTGTTACATGTGGTAAAGTCTGAACTAACTCATTGCTGACTCTCCAATGCATTTTCAGAGGCAGTAAATCGCACAGGAGGAGATTGTTCATCTTTCTCCTATGAAGCAGCTGATGAATTAAAACCATGTGCCTTTGGGTTGACAGTACAACTCCATGTTACCAGACCACCAGCCCAGTTGCCTTTGAGTTTGAATATGTGAATTCTGATATCTGGATTCTTGAAACATAATATTGTCATCCATGCAGAAGCACAGATTGTTGCTGTTAGATGTCCATGAGTCTACTGTGGCTCATAGAGACCCCATGTACAGCAAAATAAATCCTTGCCCCATGACATCCTCTACTGTATTTTTCAAACTCCACTGTTCTTAAGCCCATTACAGTTACTGTACCAATCCATCTCATTGAGTTTTTTCCTTTTCCTCTGCTGACTCTATTTTTCCAACCGAGGCAGGTTTTAAAATCTTTTGCTGTCCATTTTTGTCTCCCCCCCCCCCCCGCCCCGTCTTTGTTTTTGCTTTTTGCTTTCTTCATGGATAATACCCTTGATATCATCGTACAACTCATCTGGTCATTAGTTTTCAGTGCATAAATACTATTCTTGATTCAAATAGGATAGATTGAATGCGTTTTGGTTCTTGTAAATTTGTTTTCATTTTATCCAACTGCGATTTGAATTTGCATATGAGTACTTGATGATCTCTTCCATTATCAGTCCCTGACTTGGTTTTAGCTGTTTCTCCAGGTACTCTTTCAAGAGGTGGTGTCAATTTGATTCTTATATAGTCTGTCAATCCAATGTATATCCTAATGTTTTATGATTTTTTAAAAAATAGATATTTGCAATTAGTAAATCACTTGTTGTACAAAATTCTATCATTTAATCTCCAGCTTCTTTAATGTTATGAAGCTTTATTTCCCAACTACTATCTATTGGTTTTGTTTCCAACTTTTACATTTTAGTCAACAATTACTGTTATAAATAAAAGCTTATTTTATACTGGCTTGCTTACAAAGTTGAAATACATTGTTTTCAACACCAGATCTATTTTCTTTATCTGCCCCTTCCCTCTACCCATCAAATTGTGTGATCCTATAATTACCTGCCTGCCAATCCTCATCCCTCTACTCTTCCTAGCTTCTCCTCATGGATCCTAGTACACATTTTACTAGTTATCATTCTGTTTCTACAATAATGGTCTTATACAGTATTTGTTCTTGTGGGACTGAGTTAGTTCACTCAGCATAATGCTCTCTAGTCCCTACCAAGTTGTATAGTGATTTTGTTCTTACATGTTGCATAATATTCCATCATGTGAATGTATTATAATTTTTTAATCCGTCCCATTGTGGTTGGACATTTGAGTTATTTCCATGTTCTTGCAATGGTGAATAACACTGCTGTGAACATTGGTGTACAAATCTCTGTCTGTGCCTCAGTTCTAATTTTCTCAGAGTATATTCCAAGCAGTGGAATAGTTGGGCCATATGGAATGGTTATGTTCAGCTTTCTGAGGAAATGTATAACTGCATTCTAGAGCGATTGTATCATTTTACAATTCCACCAAAAATGTATAAGAGTTCTTATCTCGCCATATCCTCTCCAACATTTATTACTTGCTGTCCTATTAAACTTTACCACTGCTACTAGGGTGAGATGGTACGTCATTGTGGTTTTTATTTGCATCTCTTTTATTGATAGTGATTTTGAACATTTTTTTCATGTGTCTTTTGGCCATTCGAATATCTTTCTCTGTGAAAAGTCTTTCCACGTTTTTTGTCCATTTTGTAATTGGGTTATCAGTCTTTTTCTTTTGGAGGCTCTGTAGGATTCTGTAAATTTTTATCTGAGACTCTCGTCTGAAATGTTATAGCCCAATGTTTGTTTGTTTTTTTCCAAGTTAGTAGTTTTTCTTTTCACACTGTTGGAAAAAGTTTTTCATGCACACATGGGTTTAATGGATTTAATCTTTAGAAGGTCTCATTCATCAATTTTATTCTCTCTTCCTTGTGTAATTCTGGCTGTTTGTTAGACTTTTAATACCATGAGCTAGGCTTTCTAAACATGGTCCTATTGGTCCCTTACAATCTTTATGGTTTTGGGCTTTCCTCCTAGGTCTCGGGTACACATAGAGTTGATTTTTGTGTATGGCTAGAGGTGTGCATCCTGCTTAAGTTCTCTGCAGGTAGTAATACAGCTTTGCCAGCACCATGTTGAAGAGGTTGTTGTTTCCCTATTTGATAGGTTTCTTTGTTGGAAATAAATTGATCATAGATAGATAGATGGATTAATTTCTGGGTTCTGCATTATATTCCATTGGCCTATCTGCCTGTCATTGTACCAATACCATGATGGATTGGTTATTTTTGAGTGAGCACCATGGCTCCCACTTCATTCTTGTTTTTCAGAAGTGCTTTGCTTATTTAAGGTCTCTTTCCTCTCCAAATAAATCTGACAATTGTCTTTTCTATCTCATTTGAAAATAAATTTTATGTTTCTATTGAGATTATGGTAAATATGTAGATTGCTTTTGGTAAGACTGCCATTTTTCTATATTGAGTCTTCCTATCCAAGAACAGCGAACATTTCCCCATCTTTTTAGTTTTTTTATTGTGTCTCACAGAAATAAGTAGTTTTCATTGTAAAGGTGGCTGGCTATGGTTAATGGTATTGCTTTCTTAGTTTTCTTAACTGTGTTTTGTTTGTTATTATAGATAAATCTCATTGATTTGGTATAGAGATCTTGTACTCTGCCGCTCTACTAAATTGGTCTACTAGCACTAACAGCTTTCTAGTTGAGTCTTTGTGGTTTTTCTGTTTACACTATCATGTTATCTGCATAGAGCAAGAGTTTAACCATTTCTTTTCCAATCTGGATGCTTTTTATTTTCTTCTCCCCTGTCTTTCTCTAGCAAGTACTTCCAATAAAATATTGAATAGAAGTAGTAACAGTGAACATACTTGTCTGATCCCTGTTCATAAGGAAAATGTTTTTAGTCTTTCTGCCTATCTGTGCTTCATTGATTATGCAAAGACGTTTGACTGTGTGGATCATAACAAACAGTGCCTGACTCTGAGAAGAATGGTAATCCCAGAACACTTGATCGTGCTAATGCGAAACTTATACTTGAACCAAGAGGCCGTCATCAGAACAGAGCCAGGAAACACTGCATGGCTCAAAATCGGGAAGGGCATACGCCAAAGATGTGTCCTATCTCCATACCTTTTCAACCTGTATGTAGAACAGATCACCGGGATGCTGGGCTCTATGAGGAGACATGTGTCATCATGATTGGTGAACGATCTATCAACAATCTGTGTTATGCAGAGGACACAACCTGCTTGCTGAAACTGAGGAGGACCTGAAGCACTTGCTGCTGAGGGTCAGGGACTGCAGCCTTTAATATGGATTGAGGCTCAATGTCAAGAAGACTAAGATTCTCACCACTGGACCAATTGGCAGCATCAGGATGGATGGTGAAGAGACTGAGATTATTCACAGCTTTAGTCTGCTTGGCTCCACAATCAACACTCTTGGCACCAGGAGCCAGGAAATTAAAAGACATATTGCGATGGGAAAGTCTGCTGTTAGGGACCTCTCTAAAGTACTCAAGAGCAATGGTGTGTCTCTGGAGACTAAGGTGCATCTGGTACAGGCCATGCTCTTTGCAATCACTTGCTATGCATCAGAGAGTTGGACAATGACTAAGGAGGATAGAAGGAGAATTGATGTTTTTGAGCTTTGGTGTTGGAGAAGAGTGCTGAGAGTGCCATGGACTGCTAAGAAAACAAACAGATTCATCCTGGAGAGGGTTAAATCGGGCTGCTCCTTGGAGGCAAGGATTCTGAGGCTTCGTCTGACATACTTTGGTCATGTTGTAAGGAGAGATCAGTCCTTGGAGAGGGACATCATGCTTGGGAGGGTGGAGGGCAGGTGCAGGAGGGGAAGGCCCTCTGGGAGATGGATTGATTCGGTGATTGGGGCTATCGGGACGAGTGTGTCAGAGACAATGAAATTGGCACAGGACAGAGCGGAGTTTAGAGCTATTGTTCATAGGGTCTCTATGAGTCGCAAGCGACTCGACGGCACATAACAACAACCATTGAGAATGATATTGGCTCTTGATTTTGCTTATATACGTCTCACTATTTTGAGGTAATTTCCTTCTATTCTAATTTTTCCAAGTGTCTCTATTAAGCAGGGATGTTGTATTTTGTCATATGCCTTTTCTGCATAAATTGCTAAGATCATATGGTTCTTGTTATTTGTTTTGTTACTGTGGTGAATTACACTGATTGATTTTCTTATGTTAAACTGTTCTTGCATCCCTCTTGTGAATCCCACACAGCTATGAGGAATTACATTTTTATGTGCTTTTGGATTCTATTGATTAGGACTTTGTTAAGGATATTTGAATCTATATTCATGAGAGATATTGGTGTGTAGTTTTCTCTCCTGGTATTATCTTTGTCTAATTTTAGTACTAGGTTTATGCTTGCTTCATAGTATGATTCTTAGAGTGTTCCTTCTTTTTCTAATTTTTTTAAATACTTTAAGTTGAATTGATAGATCTTCTCTGAATATGTGGAAGAATTCAGGTTTGGAGCCATTTGGTCCAGGACTTTTCTTATGGGGAAGTTTGGTTGGTTGGTTTTTTGTTTTTTTTTTTTTTAATAACATGTTCTTGTTCTTATTTTGTGCTGAGTGTGTTCATGTGTTCTCCATCTGTCTGGGTCAATCTGGGTATGGAAGGAATTTTAAAAATTTGTCCATTTCCTCTATATTTTTTTAATTTATCAGCTGATAGCTTATCATAGTATTCTGATTTATCAATTTAATTTCATCTGGTTCTGTTGTGATGTCACCTCTATCATTTTTATTCAAATTATCTGTGTCTTCTCTTTTTTATTTCTTTTGTTAAGTTTGTCAGCAGTTTGTCAATTTCATTAAACATTCTGCAAAACCAACTCCGGTTCTTACTGACAATTTCAATTATTTTTCTGTTTTCTTTCTCATTGATTTCAGCTCTTTTCTTTATATTTTCCTTTCTTATTTTACAGGATTATATTGTTATTCTTTTTCTATTTGATTAAGGTATTGAGTTAGATAATCGATTCCCCCCACCCCCCCCACCTCCTTTTTATGTGTGTGCTTAAGCTGCCATATCCAGGAAGCTTTGTTATTTTTTATTTCCAGTTTCATTTGTTTCAAACAATTTTTTAATATGGAACGCTTCACGAATTTGCGTGTCATCCTTGTGCAGGGGCCATGCTAATCTTCTCTGTATCGTTCCAATTTTAGTATATGTGCTGCCGAAGCGAGCACTCAAACAATTTTTTAAAGGAACATTTTATTCTTTTTTCCTTTTATAACTCAATCATGTTCTAGTAGAGAGTTATTTAACTTCCACGTGGGTGGTTTTTTAAAATTTTTCCCTGCTGTGTTTAATTTCTAGTTTTATGGCATTGTGATCTGAGAAGACACTTTTTAATTATTTTAACATTTTTTAATTTGTTGAGGTTTGCTTTGTGTTCTAATATATGATCGATTCTGGAGAACGTACCATGTGCACTTGAGAAGAAAGTGAATTGATGTTTAGTTGGGTGCAGTACCCTGAATACATCCACAAGGATGAGTTGGTTGATTGTATAGTTTACATTTTCTGCATCTCTGTTGAGTTTCTCTAGAGTTGTCCCATTCTTCAATGATAGGTGTGTGTTAACGTCTCCTACCATTATTGTGGAGCTATTTCTTTCTTCAATTCTGTTAACCACTATTTTGTGTATTTTGCAGGCTATCATTTGGTGCATAAATGTTGGCCAAGCTTATGTTTTCTTAATCTATTTTGCCTTTAATCAGTATAATAATGCCCTTCCTAATCTTTTATGGTGTTTTACATTCTAAAGCCTATTTTGTCAGAGATTAATATTGCCAGTCTTGATCTTTTTGTGGTTGCCATTTGCTTTGACTTTGAGTGTCTTTCTTTCCATTTCTTAGATGTGCCTTTTATAGGAAACATATTGATGACTTGTTGTTTGTGCTTTTTAAAAAGAAAACCCATTCTGCTACTCTTTTTCTCTTAATTGGCACATTTAATCCATTCACATTAAGTATAATTATTGTCAGGTCAAGTTTTAGCCTTGCAATATTGCTGAGTTTCTTTTTTTTGCTGTTTGTGATTACTATGGTCCATCCACTTTCGTTGGGTATCTCTGTGTTAAAGACTTCACTTAACATTTTTTATAGTCTTGCTCTTCTTCTCATAAATTCTTTCAGTTTCTTCTTTCTTCAAAAAAATCTAATTTCTAGATGCACAGTCATTGGGCATCTTACCCTTGCTCTCCTACAAGATACCAAGACTTGTGTGACATGATGGTCCAGGAGCAAGCATCTTCCATCCAGTGCATCTGCTTGCCACAGGCTATGGCGCAGCCCTAGTGCACTCACAGCCTATCTGGCAAAAGAACCAATGCCTACCAGGTTGAGGTGCTGAAGTTTCCAAGTGGCCCAAACCACAATTCAGCCCAGAGCAATAGATTGCTGCCTCCACTTGGAGACTACCCAGCTACCACCTCCACTGTGCAACACAAAGAGTACTAATATCACAGATTCTTTGGTTATAATACTGCTGTCAAACTAAACCATGTGATATATCTTAAGCTCAAACAGAAAGGTAGGGCAAACCAAGTCAGGTTGAGATGTGGTTTCTGGAGGGAACAGACTTCTCTCTTCTGCCATTCATGTACCTGGAGTGTAACACTGCTGTCCAGCTACACCACATGGGATCAATTAAGCTCAAGCAGAAGTGGATGGTCCAGACAGAACCAGGGTGAGATGTGGTTCCTGAAAGAGAACAGATTTCACTCTTGTGCCATTCGAGTATTAAATTTTCGTAGGAAACTGATGACAGGCCCTTGGCCATATGGACATCATGCTAAGAAGGGAGCATAAATTATACAATTATTTAACAAAATATTGCCACACTCTAGGTCATTATGTTGTTGTTGTTGTTATGTGCCGTCGAGTCGTTTGTGACTCATAGCGACCCTATGTACAACAGCCCTAAACCGTGCTCTATCCTGTGCCAATCTCATTGCCTCTGACACACCCATCCTGATTACCCCAGTCACTGAATCAATCCACCTCACAGAGGGTCTTCCCCTCCTGTGCTGTCCCTCTACTCTACCCAGCATGATGTCCCTCTCTAAAGACCTGTCTCTCCTTACAACATGTCCAAAGTATGTCAGCGAAGCCCCAGAATCCTTGCCTCCAGCCTGGTTTAACCCTCTCTACGATGAATCTGTTTGTTTTCTTGGCAGTCCATGGTACATTCAATACTCTTCTCCAGCACCACAGCTCAAAGGCGTCAATTCTCCTTCTATCCTCCCTAATCATTGTCCAACTCTCTGATGCATAACAAGTGATTGCAAAAACCATGGCCTGTACCAGGCGCACCTTAGTCTCCAGAGAGACACTGTTGCTCTTGAGTACTTTAGAGAGGTCCCTAATAGCAGACTTTCCCATCGCAATACATTTTTGATGTCCTGGCTACTGGTACCAAGTGTGTTAACAGTGTAGCCAAACAAACTGAAGCTGTGAACAATTTCAATCTCTTCACCATCTATTCTGATGCTACCGATTGGTCCAGTGGTGAGAATTTTTGTCTTCTTGACATTGAGCCTAAGTCCATATTGAAGGCTGTGGTCCTTGACCCTCTGCAGTAAGTGCATGAGGTCCTCCTCAGTTTCAGCGAGCAGGGTTGTGTCATCTGCATAACGCAGATTGTTGATAGATCATCCACCAATCCTACTAAGAAAAGACTGAAAAAAATGTCAAGAAAGTGGCAATATGTCTCAGTCATCATGAAAAACCAAAATAATCCATCTCTGAAAAGGCAGGCCCAATGAATACCCCAGATAGAAAGAATCAGAAGAAATATGTTGATGTGCAGTTATTTGAACAGCTACAAGATAAGATGCAAATGATGGAAGAGACAATGAAAGCTATTAAGAGAGCACATCTCGAAAAACAACAATCCCTCAGAAATATATTGACGAGGAGCAACTTGAACAGCTATAGAACAAAATACAAAAGATGGAAGAAAGAATTGAAAGCATAGATAAAGAAGCACAAAGACTTAAAAATTCATCACAAGACAGAAGGGATACAGTCAATATAGTACTGGAAATAGCTGAAAAGCATGAAAATGCAATCAAGAATATTAAGAATGAATTGGCAGAAGTGTCCACAACACTGGTAAGATAAAAAAGTAGAATTGAAGAGATGATACAGAGAGTCAGTAAGCTGGGAAACAAGAGCCTTACTGGAAATATAGTAGAAGAAATATCAGAGATGAAACATAAGGAAAACATTAGAATCATCATCAAAAGCAACAACAGAAATGACTGGAATTCTAGAACATGGGAGTGACAGAGAAATTACTGAGAAAATTATGGAAGAAGTACCAGAAGAAAACATTCCAGGTGTCTTGAAAAATGAGGAAATCCATATTCAAGAATCACAACAAACACCAAATACACTATATCCAAAAAGTAAAACAAGACATATCATAGTCAAATTGTCCAAATTAAAAAATAAGGATAGAATATTAAAAGCAAAGTGATAAGAGAGTCATCTACAAAAGGGTAACAATTAGATAAAGTTTAGATTTCTCAGAAGAAACCATGCAACCTAGAAGACAATGGGATGACATTTACAGAAAGTAAAAAGAAAACAAGTGCCAGTCAAGGATCCTATACTCAGCAAAGTTCTCCATCAAATATTAAAGAAAAATTAGATTCTGATCAGAAAGGAAAGAACTTAAGGAATTTATGAAAACAACCAAAATGACAAGGATTTTTTAGTGAAGTCCTTCATACACAGATGAAAAAGGATGAACCTTCATACACAGATGCAAAAAGATGAACCATCACAACCAGAAACAAAGAAAAAGAAATACAGAAAAATTGCAATGATAAAATCTGGACTGACAATAATCACACTTAAAATGAAGTAAATGGGCCAATTAAGAGAAAAAGAGTAGCAGAATGAATAAAAACCCCAAATCCTATCAATATGTTGCCTACTAGAGACACATTAAAAAAAGAGAGAGAGAGAGAGAGAAGGGCAGACTCAAAATCAAAGGCTGGGGAAAAATATACCAAGCAAATTGCAATCTGAAAAACACAAGAGTGGCATCAACATAAGAAAAAGAACCAACCTAAATCACTACATTTACAAAACAAATTGTTGTTGCTGTTAAGTGCCTTTGAGTCACAGGTGAAGGAGCTATGAAGGAGAGTCCTTGATGCTTGGGTGCCTTTCATTCTCTCTCCAGGTTCATAGTGTTTCCAGAGGCAAGCTATTATGGAAGTTGATGCCACTCCTCCTTCCAAGCTTGTTTTAATAGGGGAGCTCCACCCCATTCTTTGTCTGCATTGCATAGCCAACCATTAACGCATTTGACACATCAGTGTCACAGTGTTCAGCCTCACAGCAACCCCAAGTGACCACAGTATGGCAACTAGTACACCAGGGCTATACAACCTAGAGGAATGTCTGAACAAAAACATTGAAAGACAGGCCCGAGGGCCTTGGATTAAAAGTCACCCACGTCTGGCTTGCTAGCAAAACAAATAAAAGAACAATATGATCTTAGCAATTAATGCAGAAAAGTAATTTGATAAAATCTAACACCTTTTCCTGATTAAGACACTCATCAAAATTGTAATGGAAGATAATTTTATCAACATGGTGAAAAGTATAAATGCAAAATCAAAAGCTAATATCATTCTTAGCGGAGAATGACTAAAAGCACTTTCCTTATAAACAAGAACCAGACAAAGATGCCCACTATCAAAACTTCTATTCTATATTGTATTGGAAGTCCTTGCTAGGGCAATACCAGAAGAGAAGGAAATATACACATGGATTTCACCGGATGGTTTGTGGATGGTATGCATAATAATCAGATTGATTACATCTGCGGAAAGAACTGCTGGGAAGCTCAATATCAGCTGTGAAAACTAGGCCAAGAGCTGATTGTGGAACAGACCACCAACTACTCATATGCAAGTTCAAGCTGAAGCTGAGGAAAATGAAACCAAATCCACGGGAACCAAAAATATGTCTTTCAGAACCATCTCAGGAACAGGTTTGAGACCTTTAACACTAAGGTCTTTACCTAATGAGTTGTGGAAGGATGTCAACGGTATCATCCAGGAAGAGGACAGAAGAGGAAAATGAAAAAAGACCAAAATGGATATCAGAAGAATCTCTGAATACTGCACTGGAGTGCAGAGTAGCCAAAGCAGGAGGAAGAATTCAAGATATTAAAGAGCTGAATAGAATATTTCAAAAGCCAGCTTGGGATGACAAAGCAAAATATTATAATGAAATGTACAAGGAGCTGCAGTCAGAAAATGAAAAGGGCCAAACTCTCCCAGCATTTCTTAAGCTCAAGGAACTGAAGAGCAAATTCAAACCTTCAGTTGCTATAATCAAGGATGCTTTAGGCAGAATATTAAATGATCCAGGAGGTATTAAAAGAAGATGGAAGGAATATACTGAGTCATTGTATCAAAAGGAATTGGCAGATACAGAAGAATTTCATGAAACAACATATGAGCAAGAGTCTGTGATGCTGAAGGAAAAAGTTCAAGCTGCTTTGAAGGAAATAGCAAAAAATAAGGCCCCAGAAATAGATGGTATACCAATTGACATATTTCAGCTAACAGATGCTGCCCTGGACGTGCTCACCAAGTTTTGCCAAGAAATCTGGAGAACAACCACTTGGCCAACTGACTGGAAGAGATCTATATTTGTTCTCATTCCAAAGAAGGGATGACCCGACAGAGTGCGGAAACTATAGAACAATCTCATTGATTCACATGCAAGCAAGATTCTACTGAAGATTATCCAAAAACGACTAGAACGGAACATCAGCAGAGAACTACCAGAAGTCCAGGCTGAGTTTAGAAGGGGTCATGGTACTAGCGATATTGTAGCTGATGTTAGATGGATCTTAGCTGAAAGCAGGGAATACCAGAGGAATGTCTATCTGTGTTTCATTGATTATACAAAGGCATTAGACTGTGTGGATCATAACAAACTGTGGCTGACTCTGAGAAGAATGGGAATCCTAGAATACTTGATTGTGCTAATGCGAAACCTATACTTGGACCAAGAGGCAGTCGTCAGAACAGAGCAAGGAAACACTGTGTGATTCAAAATTGGGAAGGACGTACTGAAGGGATGTGTCCTATCTCCATACCTTTTCAACCTGTATACAGAGCAGATTATCCGAGAGGTTGTGCTCTATGAGGAGAACTGTGGCATCAGGATTGGTGGAAGATTATCAACAATCTGCATTATGCAGATGACACAACTCTGCTTGCTGAAACTGAGGAGGACCTGAAGCTCTTGCTGCTGAGGGTCAAGGACTGCAGTCTTCAATATGGATTGAGGCTCAATGTCAAGAAGACAAAGATTCTCACCACTGGGCTAATTAGCAGCATCAGGATAAATGGCGAAGAGATTGAGACTGTTAACCATTTTAGTTTGCTTGGCTCCACAGTCCACACTCCTGGCAACAGCAGCCAGAAAATTAAAAGATGTATCACAATGGGAAAGTCTGCTTTTAGTGACCTCTCCAAAGTGCTGAGGAGCAATGGTGTCACTCTGGAGACTAAGGTGCACCTGATACAGGTCATGGTTTTTGCAATCACTTGTTATGCATCAGAGAGTTGGACAATGACTAGGGAGGATAGAAGGAGAGTAGATGCCTTTGAACTGTGGTGTTGGAGAAAAGTATTGAGCGTACCATGGACTGCTAAGAAAACAAACGAATTCTTCCTGGAGAGGTTTAAACTGAGCTGCCCCTTGGAAGCAAGGATTCCGAGGCTTCGTCTGACATACTTTGGACATGTTGCAAGAAAGGACATCATGCTTGGGAGGGTGGAGGGAGGGACAGCGCAGGAGGGAAAGGCCCTCTATAAGGTGGATTGATTCAGTGACTGGGGTAATCAGGATGGGTATGTTAGAGGCAGTTCGATTGGCCCAAGATAGAGCAGGATTTAGGACTGTTGTACATAGGGTCCTATGATTCGCAAGCTACTTGACCGCTCATAACAATAACAACAACAGATCAGCAAAGAGATTATTAAACTTCGCTATATGCAGATGATAGCATAGTGTACACAGAAAACTCCAAGTACTCAACAAAAAACCTGTCAGAGATAGTGAACCAGTTTAGTAGGGTTGTAGGATACATGATCAATATATACAAATCAGTGAGATTCCTCAACAGTAATCAAAACACAGAGAAGTAATCAAAACATCAAAGCAATACCATTGGCAATACCATTGACAAAGTAAGATAGTTGGGAGTGAACCTAAGTAAAGACAGAAAAGACATCTAAAAACAAAACTACAGGACATTTCTGTAATTGAAACATTTACACTGCTCATGGATAGGAAGACTCAATATTGTGAAAATGATAATCCTCCTATAAGCAATCTACATATTCATGTCAATCTCATTACAGATACCAAATTCATTTTTAAAGGAACTCTAAAGAGAAATTACCAAGTTTATTGGGAGAGGAAAGAGATCCCAAATAAGCAAAGTACTTTGAAAAACCGAAATGAAGTGGGAGGCACAGCACTCTTCGACCTGAAAAACACTCCTGGAGACGTTCTATGAAGCAAGTCTAACCCTAAAACCAAAACTAGGCAAAGATATATTGCCTATATCTCTCAGGAACATAGATGTAAAAATCCTTAACAAAATCCTGGCCATTAGAATTCAAGACTATATATCTTTATCTATATCTATACATAATTCATCATGACAAAGTGGGAGTTATAACAGGTATTTGAGGATTGTTCAACATAAGAAACACAATGTCATTTGTCATGTTAATAAAGCAAAGAATGAGAAGGATATGATCTTGTCAATTGTTGCAGAAAAAGCCTTTGACAGAATTCAATACCCCTTCTTCATTCAAACACTCAACAATATAGGAATAAAAGGGAATTTCCTCAACATTATGAAAAGCATTAAACACAAAATTAAGAGCCAACATCATTCTCAATAGAGAAAGACTGAAGATATTTCCCTTGTGGACAGAGATCAGACGAAGACGCCCACTGTCACCTCTCCTACTCAATATTATATTGGAATTACTTGCTAGGGCAATAACATAAGAGAAGAAAACAAGAGACATCCAAATTGGCAAAGATGTGGTAAAACTATCACTATATGCAGATAATATGAGTACACAGAGAACCTCAAAAAATAGTAGAACAGTTTAGTAGAGTGACAGGATGCTAGATCCATATATTAAAAAATAACCAGTGGCAGGATGAAAGATTCATATATTTTAAAAAATCAGTGGAATTTCTCTACAGCAACAAAGAAGCATGGAAAATGAAACTAAGAAAACATTATTTACAACAGCCAACTGTAAGATGAAATACCTGGGAACAAATCTAACTAGAGACATAAAAGACCTTTGTAAGGAAAACTACAAAATATTACTACGAGAAACAATAAGAAACATAACTCAATGAAAAAATACTCCGCGATCTTGGATAGGAAGACTCAACATTGCGAAAATTACAATCTTACCAAAAGAAATCTACATATCCAACACAATCCCAATAAAGATATCAAACTCATTCTTCAAAGAAATAGGAAAGGCAATTTTGAAAAGAAAGATACCTTAAATATGCAAAGTTCTTCTGAAAAAGAAAGAGGAGAGAGAGAGAGAAAGAGAGAGAGAGAGAGAGAGAGAGAGAG
>NW_006400158.1:432230-454240 GCF_000299155.1 Elephantulus edwardii
AGAAAGAAAGAAAGGAAGGAAGAAAGAAAGGAAGTTGGGAGGCACAGAACTCTCTGCTCTCAAAACATAGTACTGCAGTTATAGTAACAACAATAGCATGGTATTGGTAACAGATCAATGGAATAGATTTGAAAACCCAGAAATTAACCTACTTCTCTATAGTCAACTGGCATTTGGCAAGAATCAAAATCTGTAAAATGGGGAAAAGACAATCTCTTCAACAAATGATTCTGCTGACATTGGATATTTCCATTCAGAAAACTGAAACAAGATCCACATCTCACATTATACGCAAAAATTTACTCAAGGTAGACCAGAGACATAGGGATACAGCCCCAAATCACAAGGATCATAAGGGACAAAATAGGACCAAACTTAAAAATTTTAGCTTATAGCATAAATAGACTTGAACATCGAGTTGGAAATGCACAACCCTTTAAGGACAAGATGGACAAATGGGACCTTCTAAAAGTTAATTCTATGTGTGTACAAAAATCCTTTTACAACAAGGTGAAAAGAAACCTACCGACTGAGAAAAAGCATTTGTCAATGACATTGCAAATAAAGTCTCATAACAAAAGTTTACAAAATACTACAGGGCCTCCACAAAGAAAAGACTGAGAATCCAAAGACAAAATGGACAAAAAACATGAAAAGTTTCTTTAAAAAGGAAGACATTTGGATGGCCAACAGAGACATGGAAAAAAATGCTCAAAATCACCAGCAATCAGAGAGATTCCAATAAAAACAATAAGATACCATTTTACACATACAAATATACACACACACAAAGAAAAAACAAAGAAAATAAATTCTTTCACTCCAGTAGCCTTAGGAAAGTTTAACAGGACAGCAATAATAGATTTTTAAATCAGTGGGTTTTCTTTTCATGCTGTTGGGAAAATTTTTTGATGAGCACAGAGATTTAATCTTTAGAAGGTCCTATTGATCAATTTTATCTTCTTCAGAGTGTGCATTTCTGGCAGTGCTTGGCAGTCTAAGCTTGGTCTCAGTTTGCTTCTCGTGAAGTTTATGGTATGGGGCTTTATTCCCAGGTCTCCGATCCACCTTGAGTTGATTTTCGTTTATAGTGTGAGATGTGGATCCTGGTTCAGCTTTCTGCAGTTAGCAGTCCAGTTTGCCAGCATGATTTATTAACGAAGTTATCATTTCCCCATTTGATAGGTTTTATTTCCTTGTCTAATATCAGTTGATCATAGATAGATGGGTTCGTTTCTGGGTTACCAATTCTATTCTGTTAGTCTACACATCTGTCATTGTACCAGTGCCATGCTGTTTTGATTACTACTGCTGTATAATAGGCTTGACGTTAGGGAGTGCTATGCCTCCTACTTCAATTTGTTTCTCAGAAGTTCTTTGGTTATGCAGGATCTCTTTCCTCTCCAAATAAACTTGGAAATTTCCTTTTTATTCTCCTTGAACAATGAATTTGGTATTTGTATTGGGATTGAATCAACCATGTAGATTGATTTTGGTTGTTGTTAAGTTATTGTTGTTGAGTCGTAGGTGACTCAGAGTGATTCTATGAGCAAAAAACCTGAACACTTGTACAACTTTCATCCTTTCTCCAGGTTCATAGGGTTTCTGGATGCAAGCTATTTTGGAAGATTGTCATTTAAAGAAACCTACTGACTGGGACCAAATATTTGGCAATACCATCTCTGACAAGGGTTTCATTATGAAAGCTTACCAAATTCTACAGGGTTTCCACAAGAAAAATACTGAAAATCCAATTACGAAATGGGAAGAAGACTCTTCACAGAGGAGAATATTAAGATGGCCAACAGACACATGAAGAAATGTTCCAAATCACTGGCAATAAGAGAGCTGTAAATTAAAACTACAATGAGATACCATCTTACTCCAGTTGCAGTGGCAAAGTTTGGGCAGCAAATAAAAAATGTTGAAGAGGATGTGGCAAGATAGAAACTTGTATACATTGCTGGTGGGATTGCACAATGGTACAACCACTCTGGAAGGCAGTTTTGTGTTTCTTCAAAAAGCTGAACATAGAGATTCCATAAGACCAAGCTACTGCCTGGAATATACCCTGAAATAATGAGAACTGAGGCACAGAGATTTGTATACCAATGTAGCAGCATTTGCACCATAGCAAGAACATGGAAACAGCCAAATTTCCCAACTACAATGGAATGGATTGATAAATTATGGTACATTCACACAATGTAATACTATGTATCACACAGGAGCAATGACTTTGTAGATTACTACCTAATTGGAGAGCATTATGCTAAGTGAGCTAACTCAGTCTCATGAAGATGACTACTGTATAAGACCATTATTGTAGAACAAGGGGGAGGATGCTTAATCATAGCGTCATGCTATTTGATGGGTGGGGGCAGGAGTGAGTAAAGGAAAGAAGAAAGATCCTGTGTGAAAAACAATGTATATGAACTTTGTAAATGAACCAGTATAAGATTAAAATAAAAAAGATTATGTGAAGAGATTGGAACAGTCATATACTGCTGATGCAATTATACAACCACTCTAGAAGGCAGTTTGATGTTTCCTCAAAAAGTTAAACATAGAAATTCCATATGATACATGTAGCAACTGAAACATAAGATAGGCATACCTATGTTCATAACAATGTTATTCTCAATAGCACAAAAATGACCACAACAAGATAAAGGTAAAAAATTCAATAGAAAAATGGGCACAGGATATGAACAGGCACTTCACCAAAGACGACATTCAGATGTCTAACAAGCACGGGAAGAAATGTTCAAAATCCCTAGCTCTAATAGAGATGCAAATTAAAACAACTATGAGATATAATCTCACCCCAGTCAAAATAGCAAAATTTAACAGAACAGCAAGGAACAAATGCTGGCGAGGTTGTAGAGAACCTGGAACCCTTATCCACTGTTCGTGGGAGTGTAAAATGGTGCAACCCCTGTGGAAAGAGGTATGACAATTTCTCAAAAAGTTGCAAATAGAGATACCATTTGACCCAGCAGTTCCACTACTGGGAATATACCCTGAAGAGACCATGAATGACATCCAAGCAGATACATGCACACCCATGTTTACTGCAACTTTTTTCACAATAGAAAAGAGTTGGAAACAATCTAAGTGCCCATCAACAAATGAATGGCTAGAGAAGCTGTGGTATATTCACACAAAGGAATACTATGCTGCATTGCAAAAGAAGGAACTCATGCAATATTATTCAAAATGGTTGGCTCTGGAGAACATTATGCTGAGTGAAATATCCCAGTCACAAAAGGACAAATATTGCATGGTGTCACTGTTGTGAAACAGGACTGACCTTGGGGTTGGGGAGAGACTGAGTAAGATGGGTTCAATAATGTATACTGCACTGAAACAGAGAAAAGTTTAAAAGAGATATGTGATTAGGTATTTCTGACATGACAGGAGTCTAGACCGATGGCTACATTGTGGAGTGGACCTGGGGGAGGGTTTGTAAAACAATGAAAGAATTTTTCTTTTGCTTTTCCAAGAGGGTAGTGTTCTGGGGGAGAGCCTTGGGAGGGGAGAAATGTGCAACAATGAATGAATGGAAATCCAAAGTCTCTGTAAAATTTTACTGTAATTAATAACAAATTTAAATTAAAAAAATTAAGTCAGAGTAAGGATTGCAATGGATTTATAACTGCTCATGCTAATAACACTCTATCGTGGCATGGAGGAGGAATAGTGGAGATGTATCCACATTTACAATATTCTTCTTACCAAAACCATTTATGGAAAATAGGACCTGCATTGGAACATGTATCTCTGGATTGGAAATTATCATATTGTTAATATTTCTAGCCTTAAGCTTAAAATATTATAATGTTGAAAATTATTTGTTATATATTTGTTTAAATTTTTCCCTCTTTGAACAACTGGGATATAGAGGGAAGAGAAAAGACCAGAGAATGGCCATAACTATTGGGGGAGTTATTGCTGCCAGTTTAGAGCTTGGGTCAGGAAAAGGAAGTCTTACTCATATACAATGCCACCCAAAGGCAATAAAGGAGGTCAGAGTTGCTTCCACTGTGGAAAGCTGGGCCACTTCAGTAGATAGTGTCACAGACAAGAGCCACAGATGGGCAAGGAAGTAAAGAGGAAGCTCCCACTCACTTGCTTTAAGCATGGATCTTAAGAACACATGGCCAAGGGTGACCTACATCAGGTCCTCGTGGCTGACAGGACTGACAAGCCCCAGCTCCCAGTTGGAAACAAAGGAGGATGCTTCAACGATTTAGATTTAGACCCTCCCAGAAGAGCTGTGGGTGAGCATTAACATTACTGGTAAGTATATTCGTTTTCTCCAGGACACAAGAGCCTACTATTTGGTCCTAAAAGCCTTCTGAGGTCCCAACTCTTCTCACTATTTCTTAGTTGTTGGAATTGACAGAAAACCTCATAAGCAGTTCCTTACTTCACCTCTGCCTTGCATGCGGACTTACAAGTTGTAAAACAACCCAGTTATAGGTGGAATTTGCTCCAGGACTTAAGAACAATAAATGACATAGTTGAGCCTCTACATCTTGTGGTTCCTAAACTTTATACTATAATAGACAAAGTGCTAGTCAACAGGCCTTTTATTGTAAGAACCACCTTCCCTCTGTAACTTGATTTGTGCCACTATTAAAGCCTCTACTTGGAATGTTATTGCTTTTTAATTTTTGACTCATGTACTTTTAAACTCGTTAGTTAAATTTGTGTCTTCTAGGCTGCAACAGTTCCATGATACATCTTCAAGGATGTGAACATGTACGGCTAAGCACAATTGATAACAGTGCATCTAAATGCCAAAATCAATATCCACAATTGTCTATGTGTTTCCTATTGCCAAAGGGGCCCTTTAGAGTAATGAGAGATGATCTTCGCCTTGAAACCTACAGTGTCCCTTTTCAGTGGGAAGTAGCTTAAGAGAATACGCCATCCCCTTTTCCTTATGAATCAGGGTGAAGTCTCTCTCAGGGAGGAGTGATAGGGAATGGCAAAGGACCCACTGACAAAGGAGATTAAGAACTGGCTTTGACAAGCACTGTGGCAATTGGACAATTAAAACAGACTTTCAAGAGGGGAATAAAAAGAGGAACGAACTGGGTAGGAGGGTAGAGAAAACAGTGCAACAATGAATGAATGGAAACCCAAAATCTTTGTAAATGTTCATTAAAATGGAAAAAAAATTAATTTAAAAAAAAGCACAAAAATGGAAACAAACCAAATGACCATCAACAGGTCAATGGGTTGAGAAATTATGGAACATTCACATGATGGAATATTATGCATCATAATGCTGAGTGAACTATCTCAGTCTCATCAGGAAAATTATCGCATAAGACTACTATTATAATAATAGAAGGATAATTGACGAAAATGTATATAATTATTTAAAAGGGAAAAGGGAAAAAATGAATCAGGCCAAAAATCAGTAATAATGTAAATCATTAGAATTTCAGAGGTTACTGGGCAAAATGACGAAGAGTGAGGAATAGTACAGATTGAATAGACATTTGAAAATACTTGGCATCCATTTCCTAAACAGCATGCCTCTGGAAACTTTTCTCTATAAACTTTGAGAAATTACTATAGTTATAGAAAAGTTTCAGGGTTTTTCTTCATTGGATCACTATGAGTCGTGCTCGACTCAACAGCAATCAACAACAACAATAGGCATAGATCAATAGTAATTAATTATATAAAATACAATGTATATGAATGATTGTATGCCAGCCAATAAAATATTGTTTGTTGTTGTGTACCATCAAGTTGATGCCAACCCATAGCTGATCCTCCAGCAGGTTTTCAGAGGTAGTTTGATTACAACAGGAGGAAATTGTCCCTCATTCTTCCCTGTAACCGCTAGTGGATTTGAACTGCATGCCTTTGGGGTAGCAGCACAGCTCCTTAGCCATAGGCCACCATAGCTAGCTCTCTTTTTTCTCTTTTCACATACCTTGTCAAAGATTTTTAGACTTGATCCTATAGAAGATGGGATGCCATTAAAGGGTTTTAATTGGCTATTGTCCTAATCAGGTGGATCATTAAATTCACTGTTGTGGAGCTAATTCTGACTTTTAGTGATCCTTCATCTATCTCAGATGCCCCTTCCTTATAACAAAAGGAGGCTGCCAATATTTCTCCTACAAATCAGCAAAGAGGAAAGACAGCCTCCATGTCCACTTCTGCTGGATATCAGCAACATGACTTAAAAGAAGTCCTTTCTCCTTGGAGCCTCTCCTTCTAATCAGTTTCTCAGACAACACTTCTCAGATACAAGACTTCTATTGTAAACTGAATGTCTAACAAATAAACAAACAAACAAATTTAATCTGAGTACACTTTGGAAGAAAAACGTTGAACAAGATGTAAATATAGGATTAGTAATTTTCTTTGCAAGTGGTTAGACAGGGTAGCTAATCTACTGCCTCCATGCTACCCGGGAAGGCCAAGACTACACATTTTCTCTGCATATTGTGGGAAATGAAGTGCCCTCAGCTGCTAGCAAGTGTGCCAAATTGACTCATTTAGGCTGTTGGACTGTCTAGTTTCCTTCTCTTCTGGGACAAGGATTTGTTGGGGGTTGAGGTCTATGATAGTGTCTCCCCTTCTGGTGCCCACCCTACAAAAAGGTCAAAGGATTTTCTACAGAGCTAAGCTGGGAAACTAGATCCATCTGTCCTAGTCAGCTAATCTTGGAGGCTCTAGTGAGGAGCAAATTGATCACTGACAGACATGTTTGCAAAGCAGCTTGGAATGCCTGCTTAGGGTGAGTTGCAGAGTTTCTAGTTTTTCAGACTTCATGGGAGTGTGTGTGTGTGTGTGTGTGTGTGTGTGTGTGTGTGTGTGTGTACTCAGTGGCAGGGGGCTGTGGCATTTTTCTTATAACAGAACAAAAGTAGTCCTGAGTCATCCTCAGAATTTTTTCTATATTTGAGCTCATTAATACAGCCCACTGTG
The DNA here is from genome assembly GCF_000299155.1 of Elephantulus edwardii. NCBI lineage: Eukaryota > Metazoa > Chordata > Mammalia > Macroscelidea > Macroscelididae > Elephantulus > Elephantulus edwardii. The sequence goes on from NW_006400158.1 coordinate 439,194, forward strand.
TCAATCTATCTTGCTGAGGGCCTTCCTCTTTTTCATTGACCCTTTACTAAGCATAATGTTCTTTTCTAAAGTCTGGCCTCCCATGACTTCCAGTAGTCCTGACAACAGTAGTCCTGATAACAAAGTACATGAGCTGATGTCTCATCATCTTACCTTCTAAGAGTCATTCTGGCTGTATTACTTTGAAGACAGATTTGTTTGTTCTTCTGGCAGTTTATGACATAGTCAACATTCCTTATCAATATCATAAGTGCATAGCACTCTTTCTTATCCAACTTTTGTATGCATTTGAAGTGATTGACAATAACATTACTTTGGCCATGCTTAACTTAGCATTCATGAAAGGTGGAGCTTTGGGAGTGGCTTTAGAACCAGGCAAGGCTGAAAATAGAGTAGTGTCCATCTGAGAATGGAAGTGGGGAGGTAAAGAAGATAGAATGCAAAAGGGTTGGAAGAAACCAGAGCATCAAAGTCTGGTGTGGGGTGAGAGAGCTTTAGAAATCATACATGGTCACAAGATCATCCTTTGCACACAGAGATAAGTAGTGTTGAAAATAGAGGAAATACATTTTTGTTTTTGGTAAGTAGAAGCTCATTGGAGGTGTTTAAAAACAAATAATTATTTTAGTGGCATTATCAGCTACCAAATGGCAGGAACTAAAGAATGAGGGAATGGTAAAGAAATCTGATGGGCTGTAGGGGATCAGGACAATTTTTATTAATGTGAAGGAATTCCTGAGGGAGAGGAGAAGGCAGAAGGCAGAGAGGGAGAGGAGGGGAAGGCAGTGGAGTAGAATTAAAAGAACAAACAAACAAATACCAAACCAAAAACAAATCCCAAAAGTAAAGGATAATTGATTGTTCAGTATACACACACACACACACACACACACACACACACACACACACACACACACGTATATACATATAAACATACACACATATATGTGTGTATGTGTGTATATATGGATATAGAGTGTGGAAATTATCGAACAATATCATTGATATAACATGCAAGCAAGATTCTGCTGAAAATTATCCAAAAATGTTTGGAACAATATGCCAACAGAATGCGAAACCTATACTTGGACCAAGAAGCAGTTGTCAGAACAGAGCAGGGAGACACTGGATGGTTCAAAATCAAGAAAGGGGTCCATCAGGGATGGAGCATACCTTTTTGTCTCCATACCTTTTCAATCTGTATGCAGAACAGATCATCCTCATCCGAGACGCTGGGCTGTCTGAGGAGCAAAGTGGCATCAGGATTGGCGGAGGGATCATCAACAATCTGCGTTAAGCAGATGACACAACCCTGCTCGCTGAACCTAAGGAGGACCTGAAGCACTTGCTGCAGAAGGTCAAGGACTGCAGTCTTCAATATGGATTGAAGCTCAATATCAAGAAAACAACGATTCTTACCACTGGGCCAATTGCTAGCATCAGTATGAATGGTGAAGAGATTGAGATAGTTAACAGTTTTAGTTTGCGTGGCTCCACAGTCAACACTCTTGGTAATAGCAGCCAGGAAATAAGGAGACAATTGCATTGGGAAAGTCAGCTGTGAAGGACCTCTCAAGAGTAATGAAGAGCAACGACGTCAGGTTGGAGACTAAGGTGCGCCTGGTCCAGGCTTATAGTCTTTGCAATTACATGCTATGCATCGGAGAGTTGGACAGTGAATAGGGATGATAGAAAGAGAATTGATGCCTTTGAGTTATGGTGCTGGAGAAGAGTGGTGAATATACCATGGACTCCTAGGAGAACAAACTGGTTTGTCCTGGAGAAGGTGAAGCCAGAATGCTGCCTGGAGTCAAGGATTCTGAAGCCTCATCTGACATACTTTGGGCATGTTGCATGGCGGGACTGGTCCTTGGAGAGGGACATCATGTTTGGGAGAGTGGAGAGAGGAAGACCCTCGATTCTGTGAATGGAGTGGTAGGAATGAATGTCTTTGAGACTGAAAGGTTGGCACAGGATAGAACGGCGTTTAGGGCTCTTGCATATAAGGTCGCTATGAGTCATAAAAGACTTGATGGCACATAACAACAATAACAACATATGTATATATTTATATAGAGAGGAAGAGAGAGAAAGAAAGGTGACCCTAGAGATAGAGAATTTGATAAAAGATTTAAGATTCTTCATTTATTCCAGAGGGGAAACAAAGAGTGAGAATGGAGGGAAAGGTAGTTATAACTTATAATAAGATAAAAAAAATAAAACTTAATAGAGAGGAGGCTAGTGTGCTGTGAGTCAGTTCTTTTCGTCCCAAGTGGGTGTCAGCAGATGGGACTTGACAGATGAACTGGGGGCCTCTAGCTAACAATCCATCAGCATGTGGGCATGCCAGAATTTTTAAATGCTGAAATGCTTGACCTCGCCTTCAGGCTGAGAGCTAGTGTGTTGTAAGTTGGTTGTATGTTGGAAATTGTGATAGCCTCTCACATCTTGAGGAGGTACAGGCCTGCTTTTAATTATTTTTAGATGTTTTTGGTCAAACATTCTTCTAGGTGGTATAGCACTGGTCTGTTGATTTGCTTTAAAGAGGTAACTTTTGGTTGCTGTGATACTGAACACTGTGACCCTGATGTGCCAAATGTGATATTGGTCACCCATGGCAGACAGTGTGATGATGGAAGTTATACAAGTGTTCAGGTCTTGCATTCAAAGAGTCACTATGAGTCATCTACAACTCAACAGCACTGAAAAAAACTGGTTTTAATTGGTTTTGGTCAAACATTCTTCTAAGTGGTATAACACTGGTCTGTCCATTTGCTGTACAGAGGTAACTTGTGGTTTCTGTAATACTAAACACTGTGACACTGATATGTCCAATGTGATAATTGATACCCATGGTGGACAGAGTTTGGTGGAGATCCTCGATTAAAACAAGCTTGGAAGCAAGAGTGGCATCCACTTCTGAAATAGCTTGCCTCTGGAAACTCTACGAACTTGTAGAAATGAAGAAAGTTATACAAGTGTTCAGGTCTTTCGTTCATAGGGTTACTATGAGTTGCCTATGACTCGGTGGCATTTAACAACAACAAGATTTATGTGTGCATACACACACACACACACACACACACACACACACACACGACTAGCATGCAGCCTGAGGAGGCAGGGCATTTGGGAGAGATTTTCACAAGGATAAATCCTTGGAGGACAGAATAGAACAAAAGGAATCTAAGGTGACTTTTCCCCCTTCTGTGTTACTAAGACCACGCATCCTGGAAACTACTCTATCACAAATTGATACCAAGTTATCAGCATGGGTTAACCACAAACAATTAAATACAGGACTACTAACTGAAAAGTTGGTGACCCTGACCCTTGGAGAAAAGGTCTTCTGAAAAATGGTCACTGAAATCCAATGGAATGCAGCACTCTACACATCACATAGGGTTGCTCTTAGTAGAAATTTGATAGCAACGGATTTGTTGGTCAATTTGAGAATGTTTGGAGACTAGATTCTGTCAGTTTAATGATCACTGGCCACTCATTTTACTTCTCGGTACCTTTGTCACCTCATCTGTATTAAGAGTAGATCTTCCAGACGTTTCTGGTACTGATTAAGTGATGAAAGAATTTGAAGGCTTTAAAGTCAGTAGGAAGAAGAATAAAAGATCAAAATGGATGTCAAAAGAAACTCTCAATATTACACTAGAGAGCCAAAAAGCCAAAATAAAGGGAAAAAATCAGGAAGTTAAGGAGCTGAATAAAAGATTTCAAAGGGCAGCTCAGGAAGGCAAGGCAAAATATTATAATGAAATTTGCAAGGAGCTGGAGTCATAAAATCAAAAGGGCCAAATTCACTCAGCATTTCTTAAGCTGAAAGAATTAAAGAATAAATTCAAGCCACAAGTTGCAATGCTTAAGAATGTTATGGGCAGAATATTGTATGATTTATGAAGCATTAAAAGCAGATGGAAGGAGTATACAGAGTCATTGTACAAAAAAATTGGCTAACAAGGAAGAATTTCAAGAAACGACCTATGAACAAGAGGCAATGGTGATGAAAGAGGATGTTCAGGCTACACTGAAGGACTTGTCACAAAATAAAACCCCAGGAATTGATGAAATACCAATTTACATATTTCAGCAAACAGATACTTCCCTGCATGTGCTCACCAAGTTGTGTCAAGAAATCTGGAGGACAACTAACTACTTGACCAACTGATTGGGGGAAATCCATATTTATTCCCATTCAAAAAAAAAATAAAAAAGGTGTCCTGACAGAGTGTGGAAATTATCATACAATATCACCAATACTACACACAGGAAAAACCCTCCTGAAGATTATCCAGAAAAGACATGAACAGTACATTGACAGAGAACTACCAGAAATACAGGCTGAGTTTAGAAGAGGTTGGGACATTATTGTCAATGTCAGATGATCTTGACAGAAAGCAAGAACATACTAGAAGAATGTTTATCTGTGTTTCATTGACTGCAAAGGCATTTGATGGTGTGGATCACAATAAATTGTGTCTAACCTTGAGGAAAATGAGAATCTCAGAACACTTGATTATGCTTATATGAAACTTATACTTGAACCAAGAAGTAGTCATCAGAACAGAGCAAGGAAACACTGAATGGTTAAAAATAAGGAAGGGAGTGTGTGAGGGATGCATCCTGTCCCCGTATCTTTTCAATCTGTATTGCAGAACAGATCATCTGGAAGGCGTGGCTTTATGAGGAGGAATGTGGCATCAAGACTGAAGGAGACTTATTAACAAACGACGATATACTAAGATGGCACAAACTTGTTTGCTGAAACAGAAGAAGATCTGAAGCACTTGCTGCAAAAGGCCAAAGGCTGTAGTTTTCAATATGGATTGAAGCTCATCATCTACAAGACAAAGATTCTCACCACCGGGCCAATGGGCAGCACCATAATAGATAGAAAAGAGATTGAAGATTTAGCAATTACAGCTTGCTCAGATCCACAATCCACAAAAGATGAATTGCATTGGTAATATCTGCTCTCTTGGACCTCTCCAGAGTGCTGAAGAGCAAAGATGTCAGTGTAGATACAAAGTTGCGCCTAATCCAGGCCATGGCTTTCTCAATTACTTGTTATGCTTCAGAAAGTTGGACAATGACTAAGGATAACAGAAGAAGAATAGATGCCTTCGAGTTGTGGTGCTGGAGAAGAGTCTTGAACATACCATGGACTCTCAAGAAAACACATTGGTCTGTCTTGGGGAGGGTGAAATCAAATCTCTCTTTGGAGGGTAGGATTTTGAAGCTCTGCCTCACTTACCTTGGGCACGTGGCCAGGAGATATCTGTCCTTCAAGAAAGACATCAGACTCAAAGGGTGGATGGACAGTGCAGGAGAGGAAGACCCCAGATGAGGTTGGATGGACAGTGCAGGAGAGGAAGACCCCAGATGAGATGGATTGATACAGTAAATGAAGCAATGGGGATTGGTGTGTCAGAATTAGTGAGACTGGCTCAGGACAGGAAAGAGTTCAGAGCTGCTGTACCCAAGGTCCTTATGCATCACAGGCGACTCAATCAGTAACATTCATGACAGTTTTGGAAGCAGAGTAGCATCTACTTCTTAAACAACTTGCCTCCAGAAACTCTATGAAATTAGATAAATGTTGATAGTTGTAGAGGGGCTTTAGGCCTTTTTTGATAGGGTCGCTATGAGTCATGCTTGACTCAAAGGCAATCAATAACAACACCACCACAACAGGTAGAAAAATCACTTTTTTTTTAAGAGAGGGAAAATCACCTGCTGTGTGATCTTGAAGAAGATATTCTTCCTCTTTGAACTTCTACTACCTTATTCAGATGGTGTCAGACATTTTTAAATATCTTTTAGACTTAAAACAAACATTAACACCATTTACTTATTAATATCCTTGACTCTGTACATCCATACATCAATCAACACAGCCATAACCCCAGAACTATTTCAGGACAATATGCTATAAGGAACAAAAACTTATTTTTATAATTTTGCTGGTTACTTCACAGGTGTTTTTGCTCTCAGGAACAGTAAGTTTTATCATGTGTTAGCTGTGAATCCAGCCCCATCACAAGCCATTCAGTGGGCTATGATTTCCTCTAATCATATATTAGCTAGCTTTTTGCTACCTTGGTTCCTGGGGCTCTGATGCATAGATTAAAGAAGGCATGGGTAACTACACTTAGATTAAATAGGGTCTGGGGAAGACAATTATTGTACAAGTCTGAAAGAATCAGATCAGCCCAGTTGGCTACCACATGGGCAGGCCTCGGAGGAAGCCCTTGACACCTAGTTGTTGAGGATATCCTCTGACTTAGTATTGGAGGTGTCACGCAGATCCTCTTAGAACAGGAGAAATTCCAGGGTCTTTGAGAATCTGTATTCTGTGCATAAGCCCAGAAATGGCTTTAGTTAGAACTTTTGCCAACTGCCCTCAAGTCAGACGCAGCTCTTGGCAACCTATGGAGTACACAGTGAAGTGAAATACTTTCTGGTTCTGTGCCATTCTCATTACTGGTTGTATCAGGGTATTCCATTCTATACAATTTTCATTAGTTGAGGGCAATATATCTCCAGACCTTCCTAGACCGATGTAGTTTGGAAACTACTCTTCAGTATCATATAAATGTTCAAACCTCCACTAATAAGTGAGTGTGAGTTGATCATGAGAAACAATACCCAGAACTTAAGCCCAAGTCTTGTACATGGAAGAATTCTATTACTGAACTAGAGAGAAAATGGTCTTCTATCTGGACATATACATCACTGGGCACTTATTCCCGTGTTATCCCAATTACATTTGTATTGTTGCTGTTGTTATTATGTGCTTTGGAGTAGAATTTTACTCATAGTGATCCTATGAACAACAGATCTAAAACCTATCCTATCGGGCATCATCCTCATCATCTCTGGCATATTTGAGTATTGCTACAGCTGCTGTGTCAATCTGTCACATTGAGGATCTTCTTCTCTTTTGCTAAACTTCTACCTTTCTTAGTACAATGCTCTTTTCCAAGGAATAGCTCCTTCTAACAACATATCAAAAGTATATGAGATGAAGCTTTGCCAACCTTTCCTCTAAGGAGTACATTGGCTGAACTTTCTTTGGGGTTTGACAGTTCGAAATAACTGGGATATTCAGTTAAGTACTCTTCTCCAAAACCACAACTCAAAGGTATCAATTCTTCTTCTAGCATTCTGATTCATTGTACAGCTCTCAGACACATATAAAATGATTAAAAAGACCATAGTCTGAATAAGGCAAACATTAGTCTTTAAAATGACATTATTGCTATTCAAACCTTCCCAAGGAAATATTTCTCCTGGTCGCCAGCTTCTGGTACCAAGGGTGTTGTGGATTCAAATAAGATGAAATCATAAACAATGTCAGTATTTTTTTCATCTGTCAAGATATTACCTATCAGCCAAGTGGTGATTTTTATATATATATTATTGATGTTGAGATGTAATCCATATTGAAGACGGTAGTCTTTGATTTTCTACTGTAAGCATTTCAAGTCCTTTTCACTTTCAAGGAAGTAAGGTTGTGTTATCTATGTAAAACATTTTGACGATGGATGCCACATTTTTCTCAGAGTCTGGCTTCCTGAATGATTTTCTTATCACATAGCTATGGAGAAAGGATATTGCTCTGGCACCCATCTTTCTTGATTTTAAACCTTATTTCTTTATTCTGTTCAGACAACAGCTTCTTAGTCTACCTATAGGTTTAGTAAAAGCATGAACATTTGTATTGTTTTTAGGTGCCAATGAGTATAATTCATTGTGTCCCTATGAACAGCTGACCTGAACCCTGCTTTATCTTGTCCCATCCTCATCATCTCTGACACAACAGAGCCCTTTGCTGAAGTCATTGTGTCAATCTATCTCATTTGAGGTCTTCTACTTCACTTACCCTCAATCTTTCCAAGCATGATGTGTCTTTCCAAGCATGATGTGAGGAGTAACCTCAGCTACCAACATGTCCAAAGTATGAAAGAGAAAGTTCTGCTGTCTTTGTCTCCAAGGAGCACTGTGGCTGCACCCTCTCCAAGACATAGCTGTTTGCTCTTTTGGAAGTCCTTGGAGTTTTCAGTACTATTATCTAACACCACAGCTTAAGGGCATCAATTCTTCTTCTGTCATTCCTATTCATTGTCTAGCTCTCTGATGCATAGCAGGTGATCTGAAAGATTCCTGAAGGGTTAATGGCAATATTAAAGAGTCTGCTATACAAGGAAATGTTCCAGGAACCCTGCAACTCTTGCATACAAGGGACCCTTAGAAATATCGGGGCTGCACACAGCTTTGACTTTGTTCAAGAAATTGTTCTGCATTAGCATTCTCTGATACCTAAAATCATTTACTCCTAAAGGGTTAAGCACTCTTAGAAAAGTTCTGAAGGCTATGGAATGTTTCCAAGTACATTTGGAGTCAACAGTCTTTTATCAGACTTACTTAACCATTGCATTCACAAGTCAAAATATAGAGAGAGAACAGTCTCAGGTAGTTTAAAATAACTTGCTCCAGCCAAAATATTTTTCATTTCTTTGTACCCTGAAAAATGTGAACGTGAATTTCAGCATATGCCTCTCTTTGTGCCAATTTTAGTAACTGTAGCTTTACAAGAAATATGAAGTTCAGCTCTACAAAGGCACTGCCAGTCTAGGAGAATTGCAGTCCTCCTGTATCTCTCTCAAGTCTCTGTCTTCTGTAACCTGCAAACATATAACATCAGGTATGACAGTGATTAAGAAGACCATGGCATGAAACAGGTGCACCTTAGTCTTAAAAATGGCATCATTGTCCTTTGGAATTTTGGAGAATTCCCTGACAGAAGACTTAACTAATGCAATATATTTCCTGATTTCCTGACTGCTGGTACCAAGGGTGTTGAGTCAACCAAGATGAAATTACTGAAAGTTTCAATCTTTTCTCCATCTATCATAATGATCACTGCTGGTCCTCTTGTGAGGACTTTTGTGTTCTTGATACTGAGATGTGATCCATATAGAAGGCTGTAGTCCTTGTCTTCTCCAGCAAGCATTTAAAATCTTCCTCCAATTAAGCAACAAAGTTGTGTCATCTGCATAAAGCAGATTGTTGATGAGTCTTCTTCCAATCATAATGTCACATTCTTCATAGAGTTCAGCCTCTCTAATATTCAGCATATGGATTGAATAGGTATGGAGAAAAGATACAACCTTGATACACACCCTTTCTGATTTTAAACCATGCAGTGTTCCTTTGCTCCTTTAAGACCACAGCTTCTTGGTCTAGGTATGTTGTTATGTACCATAGAGTTGGAATCAACTCGTCGTTGACCCTCCAGCAGGTTTTTAGAGGCTGTAAATAACACAAGATTTGATTGTCCATCTTTTTTCCCATGGAGCTCCTGATGTTGGCAGTGCAGTTCCTTACCACTAAGCCACCAGAGCTTCCTGTACTAGCACAATTAAGTATTCTGGGATTTCCATTCTTGTCAATTTTAGCCATAGCTTGTTGTGATCCACACAGTCAAATACTTTTGCATAGTCAATAAAACACAAATAGATATTCTTCTGTTAGTCTTTGCTTTCATCCAGCATTCATCTGATATCAGAAATTATATCCTTTGTTTGAACTTCAAGTAGTTTCCGTTAATGTACTGTTTTCACCATTTTTGAATGATCTTTGGCAGTATTTTGCTTGTATGTGATATTAATGATATTGTTTTATAATTTCCACACTCTATTGTGTCACCTTTTTTGGGAACGGAGACAAGCATAGATCTCTTCCAGTCAGTCAACCAGGTAATTATTCTCCAAATTTCCAGGCTCACCTAACTGAGGAGCATGTTCAGAGGTTTATCTGTTAATTGAAACATTTCACATGGCATCTCAGTGATTTCTTGAGCCTTAATTTTTGCCAATACTTCAGTGCAGCTTGAACTTCATCATTCACCATAATTGGCTCTTGTTCATACGGTACTTCCTGAAATTTTTCAGTGTCAACTATTTCTTCTTGATAGAATGATTCTGTGTACTACTTCTATTACTATTTTTAAAATTTTTAGATATAATGCCTTAAACTTTAGAAATTCAGATTTATTTTTAATTTTTTATTGGTTTGCATATAATCATAAACATCATGCTTTGTGCATATGCTTTGTATTTTATACATTCATATGTATTTTATACAATTTGTTACCATTGCTCTATTATTATAATTACCCAGTCTTTTCAAGATACATTGAACCTTTCCCATTACTTCACCACTGCTCCCCCCCCCCGCCATTAACCTCTGTTATTGTAGTGATTTCCCCCCTTTCCTCTTTTTCTGGTCTCCCTTTTCTCCTTTACCTTTAGAAAACTTATACATATCTTACTCAGTTATCTTCCTATTTTCACAGTTATGATCTTATGCAATATTTGTCCTTTTGTGACTGAGAAATTTCACTGAGCAAAATGTTCTGTAGTCTTTCCTGTGTTATAAAGTGTTTTACAAAATTGTTTCTCTCTTAGTGCTGCATAATATTCCATTATGTGATTGTACTACAGTTTCTCAATTTGTTTACTGCTTCCCAATTTTCTTGCTATGTTGAATAATGCTTCTAAAGAACATAGGTGTATCAATGTCCATTTGTGTCCCAGCTCTGATTTCCTTGGGATATATTTCTGGCAGTAGAGTAGCTGGTTCATATGGAATTATATGCTTAGCTTTTTGAGAAAACTCCAAATTGTCTTCCATAGTGGTTGTAATCCCACCAGCAGTGTGTAAGAGTTCCAGTATCTTCACATCTCAATTTATTGTTTTCTGTTTTGCTGAATTTTGGTAATGCTACTTGAGTGAAGTGGTATCTTATTGTTACTTTGATTTGCAACCCTCTGTTTGCTAGTGATTTATTTTTCCACACTATTCTTTATTCATAGTTTCATACAGTCATTCCCCTGCATTATTGGGGTTTTTTTTCCATGCTTTATGTTTTATAAAATTAATTACCATTGGACCTTACCCATCATTACACTGTCTTTTCACCCAGATTCTTCACATTTCCTTCCCTTCCTCCTCTACCCACCAAACTGTGCAACCCTGTGGTTTCACGCCTACACATCCTCTTCTCTCTGCCCCAAACTTCTTCCTCCCTTAGGTTCCCATACATGTTTCACTAGCTATCCTTCTATTTTTAAAATAATGATCTTATGCAGTATTTGTCTTTATGAGACTGACTTAGTTCATGCACCATAATGCTCTTCAAGTCTCTCCAAAATTATATAGTATTTTTTAAAAAATTATTCCTCCTGCATATTGTGAATGAACCATAATTTCTCAAACCATTAAACTGTGTTTGGACATTCGGGCTTTTTCCATGATGTTGTGGTGGTGAATAGTGCTGCTATGAAGATTGCTGTATAAGTCTGTGTGTGTGTGTGTGTGTGTGTGTGTACTCTAATTTCCTGGCTCTCGGGCCTGTTTTTCATTGTTTTTGTTCAAACATTCTTTTAGGTTATATAGCCCTGGTGTGTACATTTGCCATACAGAGGTAACTTGTGGTTGCTGTGAAGCTGAATACTGTGACACTGATGTGTCAAATGTGTTAATGGTTACCCATGGTGGACAGTGTTTGGTGAAGCTCCTTGATTAAAACAAGCTTGGAAGCAGGAGTGGCATCCACTTCTGTAATAGCTTGCCTCCAGAAATCCTATCAGCTTGGAGAAAGGATAAAAGTCACACACGTGTTGAGGACTTTCGTTCCTAAGGTTGCTATGAGTCAACTATGACTCGAAGGCACTTAACAACGACAACAACAACAACATATTCCTATCAGTGGAATAGCTAAGTGATACAGAGTTTCTATGTTCAACTTTTCTAGGAAATGCCAAACTGTCTTCCAGAGTGGTTATACCATTTTACAATCCCACTAACAGTGTATGAGAGTTCCCACCTCTATACATCCTTTCCAAAATTTTTTGCTTGCTGCTCTACTTAACTTTGCCACTGATACTGGGATGAGATGGTATCTTGTGGTTTTGATTTGCATCTCTCTTATTGCCAGTGATTTTGAGCATTCTTTTTTGTGTGTTTGTTGTACATCTGGATGTCTTACTCTGTGAAAAGTCCTTCTGTGTATTTTGCCCATTTTGTAATTGGATTATCAGTCTTTTTCTTCTGGAGGCCTCGAAGTATTCTGCAAACTTTTGTTAAGAGACCCATGTCTAGGATGTTATTGCCAAATGTTTATTCCAACTCGATAGGTTTTCTTTTCACTTTGTTACAAAATGTTTTTCATGATCACAACAACTTAATCTTTAGAAAGTCCCATTCATTATTTTCCCCCCAGATTTGTGCATTTCTATCCATATTTGTCAGTTCCTTTATACCATAGACTATGCTTTCTAAACTAAGTCTCGTTTTTTCTCTTATTAACTTTACAGTGTTAGGCTTTACTCCCAGGTCTCTGATCCACTTGAGTTGATTTTTGTGTATGGTGTGAGATGTGGATCCTGTTTTAGCTTTCTGTAGGTAGTAGTCCAGTTTTGGCAGCCCCGTTTGTTGAAGAGGTTGTCATTTCCCCATTTAATAGTTTTCATTTCCTTGGGGAATATAAGTTAAACATAGATGGATTAATTTCTGGGTTCTGGATTCTATTTCATTGGTCTATGTGTCTATCATTGTACCAGTACCATCTTGTTTTGGTTACTTCCATTGTGTAGTAGGTTTTGAGGTCTTGGAGTGCTATGTTTCCTACTTCATCTTTGTTTTTCAGAATTGTTTTGCTTATTTGGGGTCTCTTTCCTCTCTAAATAAACTTGACAGTTTCCCTATATAATCTCCTGGAATAATGAATTTGGATCTGTAATGCTTCCTGGATTGTTCAAGATTGTGCCCTTAGAGAGGTTAGAGAGCATTATGCTAAGTGAACTATTAAGGCATAGAAGAACAAATATTCTGTAAGACCATTATAGTAGAAGCAGAAGGTATGTATGAATATCCAAAGAAAGAAGGGAAAGGAGCAGGGAAGCTGAAGGTGGGGAAGGGTGAAATCACGAGGTCACAGAGTTTGGTGGATGGAGGGAGAGGGAGAAAAAAAAACCCAACCCAATGTATATGAATGAAACATAAATAATATATGCAAACCAAGTATAAACAAAAAGTTTGCGCCCATGGTATCTCTCAGTTTTTCAACTTGTGCCTTAATTTTTTTTTTTTTTTACATTTTCTCTGCTTGAGAAATACCAAGCAAGTTTCCCCTTTTATTCTTTGATTCCAACTCTTTCACATTTTGTTATAATATTTTGCTTTATCTTCTCGAGTTGCTCTTTGAATCTTCTGTTCAGGTCTTTTACTTAACCATCTCTTCCTTTCATTTTGTCTTCTCTATGCTTTAATGCAATTTTCTTTGTATCTTCTGACATCCATATTGGGTTTCCCCCCCTTTTCTCCTTCTGTTTGTAATGACCTTTTGCTTTCTTCATGGATTAAATTGATGATGTCCTCTGTTCCTCTGGTGTTTGATCATTAGTGTTCAGTGCCTCAAACGTGTTCTTGAGATTCTTGTAATAGTGAAAGAAATTAGTGAATAATAATTGGCAACAATAAGTCAGTGCAGGTGTGTATTCACCTTATGGGACATGGTACAACATTAAAAGTGCTGTGCTTTTGTAGAAACTGGAATTCTCATCCATTACTGGTGAAAATGTAAATGGTATGACCATTTGCATACCATTACAATGGTATAACCATTGTAGATAACAAATTAGTGGAATGAGAAAGTAAACAGAATAACCATTTGACCCAAGATATTTAAGGAAGTCCTTAAGTATATAGGAAAATAATGAAAAGTGGGTATGTGAACAGATGTTTTTGCTTAAAAATTCATAATAACACTTTTCACAATAGCCAAAATGTAGGGGAAACCTAAAAGTTAATCAACAGACTAATAAGCAAAATATGATATTTAATTGCAGTAGAATGTTATCAACCTTATAGGAAAAGGAAGTCCTGATACTTCTCACAATATTGATGAAGGAAAGTTCTTCACACAGAGTTACCCAAGAAAAGTGGATGGATCATAGTAACAAGAAATAACAAACAAACAAAAAAGCAGTCCTTTGTTTTAGTCCTAAATCCATGAACCGCCCAGAGTTGGTTTTTGCATATGGAGTGATGTGTGGATCTTGCTTGAGTCTTCTGCAGATACTTTTCCAATTTTGCCAACACCATTTGTTTAAAAGGCTTTAATTTCCCAACTTTACTGATTTCATCTCCTTGTCAAAAATCAGTTGACCATAGGTAGATAGGCTGATTTCCCAGTTCTCAATTCTATTCCATTGATCTATGTGTCTATCATTGTACTAATACAATGCTGTCTTAACCACCATGGCAGCGTAGTAGGATTTGAAATCAGGAAGTGAGATGCTTCCTAACTTTTTTCCAGTTTTTAGGGAGTGCTTTGCTTATTTGGGGCTTCTTTCCATTTCAAATGAAACTGGAGATTGTCTTTTCCATTTCGTTGAAGAATGGGATTGGTTTTTGTATTGGGATTGCATTGAACGTGTAAATAGCCTTTGGTAGGAATGGCATTTTCTCAATATTGAGTCTTCCTATCCATGAGCAAGGGATATTCTTCCACTTTTCAAGATCTCTTTTTGTTTCTTGTAGTAAGGTTTTGTAATTTTCTTGATCCTTTGTGCTACTAGTTAGATTTACCCCAAACTATTTAGTCTTGTGATTAGCTTTCATTAAGGGTATTGTTTTTCTTAGCTCCTGCTTAGTATTGTCTTTGTCACTGTAGAGAAATTGAACTGATTTCTGTATGTTGATCTTGTATCCTGCTACTTTGCTGACTAGGTCCACTGTGTCCAATAGTTTTCTTGCTGAGTCTTTAGGATTTTCTAAGTATTCTATCATATCCTCTGCATAGAGAGATAATTTTACCTCCTCTTCATCAATTTTGATACCTCTTATTTCCTTTTTTTGTCTTATTGCTATTGCTAAGACTTCCAATACAATATTGAATGAGAGAGGTGAGACTGGGCATCCATTCCTAGTTCCTGTTTGTAAAAGGAATGCCTTTAACCTCTCTC
>NW_006400158.1:456515-458454 GCF_000299155.1 Elephantulus edwardii
TTAATTAAAAAAAAAAGAAAAAAGAAAGAAAACAATGTTGGCTCTCAGGTTTGCATAAATACTTTTACTATGTTGAAGAAATTCCCCTCTAATCCTACTTTGTAATTCAAAATTGGAAAAGGTGTATGCGAGGGATATGTCCTATCTCCATACCTTTTCAAATTGTATGCAGAACAGATTATCCTAGAGGCTGGGCTCTATGAGGAGAAGTAGGCTTCAGGATTGGTGGAGGATCTATTAACAATCTACATTATGCAGACGACACAACCCTGCTTGCTGAAACTGAGGAGGGCCTGAAATTCTTGCTGCAGAGGGTCAAGGACTGCAGCCTACAGTATGGATTGAGGCTCAAAGTCAAGAGCACAAAGAGTCTCACCACTGGCCCAATTGGCAGCATCAAGATGGATGGTGAAGAGCTTGAGAGTGTTAACAACTTTAATCTGCTTGGCTCCACGGTCAACATTCTTGGCACCAGTAGCCAGGAAATTAAAAAAAAAACAAACGTATTGCGATGGGAAAGTCTGCTGTTAGGGACCATTCCAAAGTGCTGAAGAGCAATGGTGTCACTCTGGAGACTAAAGTGCACTTGATACAAGCCATGGACTTTGCAATCAGTAGTTATGTGTCAGAGAGTTAGACAATGACTAGGGATGATAGAAGTCTTTGAGCTGTGGTGCTGGAGAAGAGTATTGAATGTACATGCACTACCCAGAAAACAAACAGATTCATACTGGAGAGGGTTAAACTGGGCTGCTCCTTGGAGGCAAGGATTCTGAGGCTTCCTCTGACACACTTTGGACATGTAAGGAGGGAAGTGTCCTTAGAGAGGTACATCATGCTTGGGAGGGTGAGAACCTTCTATGAGGTGGATTGATTCAGTGACTGGGGTAGTCAGGATGGGTGTGTCAGAGGCAGTGAGATTGGCACAGCATAGAGCAGGATTTAGGGTTGTTGTACATAAGGTCGTTATGAATTGCAACTGACTCGATGGCACATAGCAACAACAACAACAATCAGGAAAGAGTGTTGGATTTTGTCAAAGGCTTTTTCTGCATCAATTAATAGGATCATGTGGTTTCTGTTCTTTCCTTTGCTAATGTGATGAATTACATTAATTGTTTATCTTATGTTGAACCATCCTTGCATACCTGTTATGAATCCCACTTAAGCATGGTGAATTATTTCTTTGATGTATCATTGAATTTTATTCAGCACTATATTATTCAGGATTTTTGCATCGATGTTCATCTATTCAGGATTTTTGCATCTTTGTTCATCTATGACCACCAACTACTCATATGAAAGTTCAAGCTGAAGTTGAGGAAAATTAAATCGAATCAACAGGAGCCAAAATATGACTTTGATTTCATCCCATGTGAATTTCTGAATCATCTCAGGAACAGGATTGAGGCCTTGAACACTAATGAGCAAAGACCAGATGAATTGTGGGACGATGTAAAATGTATCATCCAGGAAGAGTGCAAACGGACATTACAAAGACAGAAGAGGAAGAAAAGACCAAAATGGATGTCAGAAGAAACTCTGAAGATTCCACTGGAACACAGAGAAGCCAAAGAACAAGAAAGTATTCAAGAAACTAAAGAGCTGAACAGAAGATTCCAAAAGGCACCACGGAATGACAAAGCAAAATACTATAATGAAATGTGTGAGGAGCTAGAGTCAGAAAATCAAAAGGGCCAAACTCGTTCAGCATTTCTTAAGCTCGAGTAACTGCAGAACAAATTCAAACCTAGAGTTGCTATAATCAAGGATGCTTTAGGCAGAATGTTAAATGATCCAGGAGGTATCAAAAGAAGATGGAAGGAATATATTGAGTCATTGTATAGAAAGGAATTGGCAGATACAGAAGAATTTAATGAAATAACATTTGAGCAAGAGCCTATGGTGTTGAAGGAAGAAGTTCAAGCTGCTTCGAAGG
>NW_006400158.1:459544-471676 GCF_000299155.1 Elephantulus edwardii
AGAATTGACGCCTTTGAGCTGTGGTGCTGGAGAAGACTATTGAATGTACCATGGACTGCCAAGAAAACAAACAGATTCATCCCGGAGAGGGTTAAACCAAGCTACTCCTTGGAGGCAAGGATTCTGGGGCTTTGACATAGTTTGGACATGTTATAAGGAGAGACAAGTCCTTGGAGAGGGACATCATGCTTAGCAGGGTGGAGGGACAGGGCAGGAGGGAAGACCCTCTATGAGGTGGATTGATTCAGTGACTGGGATGATCGGAATGGGTTTGTCTGAGGCAATGCAATTGGCACAGGATAGAACAGGGTTTAGGGCTGTTGTACATAGGGTCGTTATGAGTTGCAAACGACTCGACAGCACATAACAACAACAGCAACATGTTCAAAAGAAATATTGGCCTGTAGTTGTCTATTTTGGTGGTGTCCTTTCCTGGCTTTGGTATCAGGTTATGTTTGCTTCATAGAATGAGTCTGGGAGAATTCCGTCTTTTTCTATTTTCTGAAATAGTTTATGTAGAATTGATGACAGTTCTTCTCTGAATGCTTGATAAAATTCACTTGTAAACTATCTGGTCCAGGATTTTTTGGATTGGAAGATTTTTTTTTTACCTTTTCGATTTCTTCTTTTGTAATGGATCTGTTCAGATGTTTAATTTTGGTTTGGGTAGGTTGTGTAAATTTGGGTAGGCTGTGCATTTCTAACTGCATTTATAAGGACAAATTGTCCATTTCCTCTAGTTTTTCAATCTTTTTAAATATAGATGTTCATAATATTCTAGTGTTAGCTTTTCTATTTTAACTTGTTCTGTTGTTATGTTGCCTAATTCATCTCTTATTCGGATTCTTTGTGTCTTCTCCTTTTTTTGTGAGTTTTGCTAATGGTTTGTCGATTTTACTGATCTTTTCAAAGAAGCAACCCCTAGTATTGTTGATAGCTTCAATTGTTTTTCAGTTTTCTATTTCATTTATTTCTGCTCTGGTTTCTTTAATTCTAGGGATTTTTTAGAGGATGTCAAGTTTTATTGCTGTTCTTTTTCAATATGCAGGATATGTTGGGTTAGAGAGTCAATGGTCAATTTTTCTTACCTTTTTGTGTGTTTGCTTTTTGTTATAAATTGACGTCTGGTTACTTGTTTGGCTGTTTCCCAGAGCTTTTGGTAAGTGGCGTTTTCTTTATCATTTGTTTCAAGAAACATTTTAATGTCATTTTTTTAAATTCTTCTAGTACCCAGTCATGTTCAAGCAAGGTGTCATTCAGCTTCCAAATGTATGGTCTTTTCTCCTTTATTTTCTTGTTAGTAATTTCTAATTATGTAGCATTATGATCTGTAAAGATGCTTTGTATTATTTCTATGTTTTTTTTTAATTTATTTATGCTTGCTTTGTGACATAGAATGTGATCTATACTGGAGAATGTTCCATACACATTGGAGAAGAAGGTATACCGTGCTTTTTTGAGGGTGCATTAGCCTACTAACATCTATGAAGTCAAGTTGGCTTATTGTATAGTTTAATTCTTCAGTACCTTTTTTGAGTTTCTTTCTGGTAGGTTTTTTTTATCTTTTCTTGAAAACGGTATATTAAAGTTCTCCAACTACTATAGTAATGTTGTCTATGTCCTTTTTCATTGTTGTTAATATTTGCTTTATGTATTTTACGGGTCTTTCATTTGGTGCATAGTTATTTATTATTGTTATGTCCTCTTGTTCTATTGACCCTTTCAGTATTATCCTTTGTGATTGTTTTTACATTGACATTTATTTTATCAGAGAATAATACTGCTGCCTTTTTCTGGTTTCCATTTGCTTGGTATGTTTTTCCCCATCTTTTTATTTTTAGTCTTTCTTTATCTTCATTTTTCAGGTGTGTCTCTTGTAGATAACGAACGGATTGATAGATTTTGGGTTTTTATGCAATCAGCTACTCTTTTTCTCTTCAGCGGTGCATTTAAACCATTCACATTCAGTGTGATTATTGAGAGGCAAGGTTTTATTGCCATCATTGTGTTGCGTTATTTTTTGGTGTTATTGCTAGTTACTTTGGTCCATGCTGCTTTCTGTGGTAACTCTGTGAGAAGGACATCTCTAAGTCTTTCCTGCAATGCTGGTCTTGTTTTTACAAACTCTCTTAGGTTCTGTTTTTCTGGGAATATCTTGCTCTCTCTTTCATATAGAATGGATAATTTTGCTGGGAATAGTATTCTTGGTTAACAGTCGTGTTCTTTGGGTGTTTGATATATGTCCTTCCACTCTCTTCTTGCTTGCATGGTTTCTGCTGAGAAATTGGTAATCTTAACTGCTCTCCCTTAGAGGTTATTCTTTGTTTCTCCCTTGCTGCTTTCAGTAATCTCTCTTTATCTTTTATTTGGACAAATTTAACTATGATTTGGCTTAATGTTTTTCTTTTGGCATCTAGTCACTTAGCTTCTTTAATATATATATTCTTTCATTCTTCATTATGCCTAGGAAGTTTTCCTCTAGTAATTCTTCCACAACTTTTTTGATGCCTTTAATTGTTTCTTCCTGTTCTGGGATTCCAATGATGCCCATGTTATTTTTCTTGATGGTGTCGCACATTATTCTTAGGTTTTCTTCTTTTTTCCTTCTTTTTGAGTCTGTTTTTAGCTCGAGCAGATCAGTGGTGACAATTTTGTCTTCTATTTCACTGGTTCTGTGTTCCATCTCTTCAATTCTGCTCATGTGTCCCTCCATCATGTTGACAGCATCTGAAACATTGGACTTCATATTTGGATAGTGGTTACTTGTTTTTCCAGTGCTGCTAATGCCTCGTTTGTTTTCTCTACATTGTTCTGGATTTTTTGTTGTGGTTTTGTTTTGGTTTTTTACCTCCTCTTGGTTTTTGCTTGTAGTATCCTGTAATTCTTCAAATTTGTCTTTCATTCATTGAAAATATTCAATCATTGTTCTTTTGAATCCCGTGTCAGAAAGTTCTATCAGACTTGATACTCCATTGATACTGTGTCACCCTTTGGGGGTGACATCTTACTTTGTGCTTGTGTAATGTGTGAAATAGCTTACTTTCTTTGAGACATTGATATGTTCTTGATCTAAAGACAATTCTCTAGAGATCAGTTGGGCAGCTACCCCACTCGTGTTTTTCTCTGAACCTCTGACTCCAGGGAAATGTCATCCCCAAGCCTATGAGAGAAACCTTTTGGAGATAAGACAGGTCAAGGTGCTGCATATTAAAAGCAAGTTGATTGACTGGATGTATAGGCATAGTTGTGCAGCCAAATGGGGTGGGGTAGGCAAGGGGGTGGGGCGATCAGAAGGGCAGGTCAACCACTTGGGGGAACCTCACTCAGACCTCAGCTGCCTGGGTGTGCTCATGACTGGGGTCCATACTCAAATTCCAGCTGTCCATCTCCCACTCAGTGCTTTTCACTCAGTGGTCCCTGCCCAGTGGCACTTAAGCAGATACCTTCATGCAGCAGCCCCTGTCAAAGCAGGGTCCGGGGGCCAATGAGACCTGAGAAGTCAAAGTCAAATTTCCATCGACCCACTCGCTTCTGGTTGGTTAGCAGTGTCCACAAAATTTCAGACCAATTACCACTGGCTCACTCATTCCCGAGCAGTTGACGTAGCCCAAGAGAGCTCAGCCAAATTCCCACCAGTGGACTCACCCTTGAGTATTTTTCCAGGCAATCAGCTGTGCCCAAGAAAACCCAGTCAGGATCTTACCAGCATTTCTCCTGCCAGATCAGTCCCACAGCAGCTAGGCTGGTGGCTTTGGAAGATGGCTGGATCCATGGCATGGCTTTGTGTCCCTGTAGCTCTGAAACTAATTACTCCAACAAAGGTTCTGATTCAAAATCCTACTGTCCACAGCTGTTGGCTGGTCTCTGTGAGATGTGAAGGACTCTCTAGTGTCCCTAGGGTACTGTGGGGGGAGGTGAGTTTGGGGGAACTGGGCGGGGGCGTGGGACTGGGGCATGGCTAGGAGCCTCAGGTTTTGGACACTACCAGGGGTGCAGGGTTGAAGGTCTGTTCACAGATGTTAAGCTGCCAAGTCATCCATCCTCAGCACATCAGACTGCTGGCATCGCTGGTCTGTGCCTGCATCTCTGGTCTGAGATGAGAAATCTTATAAAATAATCAATGTGGAAGCTATTAATGTCATTGGGTTTTAGAAGAAATAAATAATGGAATAAAGAAAATCTTCAGAACAAATGATAATGAAAATGCAATGTAGCAAAACCTCTGGGATGTAGCTAAGATAGTCCTGAGGGGGCAGTTCATAGCAATAGACGAAAACAAAAATGCAAGATAGAGGAATTAATGATCTAACACAACACCTTCGTCAAATGGTAAAAGAACAACAATCTAACACAACAGGCTCTTGAAGAAAGGAAACTATAAGAACAAGAGCTAAAACCAATGAGATAGAAAACAGAAAAACAATTGAAACCATCAACAAAAACAGGAGCTGGTCTTTCAAAAGGGTCACTAAAATTGACAATCAACTGGCAAACTTAACAAAGGAGAAAAAAGTAGAAGATACAAATAACTTGATTAAGGAATGATAGAGGCGAACTCACACAAGAACTGGAGGAAATAAAATATATATGATATCAGAATATTATGAAAAGCTATACTCTGATAAATTTGAAAAGTAGATGAAATAGAAAAATTCCTTGAAACTCATGCCTTACCCTGACTGACATGGACAGATGTAGAACAATTGAACGGACACATCACAAAAGAAAACATTGAGCAGGTCTTAAAAACAGTCCCTCACAAAAAAGGCCTAGACCAGATGGCTCACAGTTGAATTCTACCAAATATTCAGAGAAGATTTATCACCAATTCTACTTAAATTATTTAAAAAAAATAAAAAGATGGAATATTCCCTGAGACATTCTATGAAGCAAGCATAACCTTAATATTGAAAGCACGCGAAGATATTACTAAGAATACTATAGACTATCTCTTATGAACACAGACACAAAAATCCTTAACAAAATTCTAACCAATAGAATCAAAAGCAAATAAAAAATAATTTTTCATGACCAAGTGAGATTCATAACAGATATGTAAGTTTGGTTCAACATAAGGAAAACAATCAACAATACTCACCAATAAAGAAAATAACTACAACTATATGATCCTAGCTATTGATGTAGAAAAGGCTTTTGACAAAATCCAACACCTTGTCCTCATTAAAACTCTCAGCCAAATTGGAATAGTAGGGAATATCCTCAATGTAGTGAAAAATATAAACCAAAAGCAAATATCATTCTTAATGGAGAAAGATTAA
The DNA here is from genome assembly GCF_000299155.1 of Elephantulus edwardii. Taxonomy (NCBI): domain Eukaryota; kingdom Metazoa; phylum Chordata; class Mammalia; order Macroscelidea; family Macroscelididae; genus Elephantulus; species Elephantulus edwardii. The sequence goes on from NW_006400158.1 coordinate 464,824, forward strand.
AAATATTTTCCTTGTGAACAGGGACTAAACAAGGATGCCCACTGTCACCACTTCTATTCAATATTGTATTGGAAGTATAATACAAGAAGAGAATGAAATAAAAGACATTTTGATTAGCAAAAAGTTGGTGATACTATCGCTATACATAGACGATATGATAGAGTTCACAGAAAACCCCAAAGACTCAACAAAAAACTATTAGAGCTAGTCGACCAATTCCATAGGGTGGCAGGATACAAGATTAATATACAAAAATCAGTGGGATTTCCCAGTAACAAGCAAAAAAAACCCAAAAACAAAAACAAACAAACAAACAAAAAACAAATTCAGAGAAGAAAACCAAGAAAGCAATACCATTTATAATAACCAAATACAAATTGAGGTACTTGTGAGTGAATCTACTAGAGACATGAAAAACCTGTACAAAAATATCCTATAAAACATTTCTGTGAGACATAATAAAAAACCTAAAAAAATGGAAAAATGTTCCCTGTTCGTGGATAAGAAGACTCAATATTTTGAAAATTACAATCTTACCAAAAGCAGTCTACATGTTCAACATAAATCAATACAGATATAAAATTCAGTATCCACAAAGATAGAAAGATTAATTGTGAAGTTATTTGGACAGGAAAGAGACTCAAAATAAGCAAAATACTTATGAAAATAAAGAATGAAGTAGGAGGTATATCACTCCCTGATCTCAAAAAGGTAGTAGTAACCAAAACAGCATGGTACTGGTAGAATGGCAAGAACATAGAGCAATGGAATAGAATTAAGAACCAAGAAATGGATCCACCTGTTTATGGTCAACTGATTTGACAAGGAAATAAAACCAATCGAATGGGGAAATGAAAACCTCATTATCAAATAGTGCTGGCAAAACTGGATTGCTACCTACAGAAAGTGAAACAACATTCACATTACACACTTCATAAAAATAAACTCAAAATGGATCAGAACCTGGGAATAAAGCCCAAAACCATAAAGTTCATAAGAGACAAATGGATATTAAGCTTATAAGGCTTGCTATTATTGTTGCTATTAGGTGCTATCGAGTTATAAGACTCATAGTGACCCTATGAACTAGAGATCTGAACTCTGCTCTATCCTGTGCCATCCTCAGACTTCCTGACACATAAGAGTTCATAGTGGCAGCCACCATGTCAGTCCACCTAATCGAAGGTCTTCCTCACCTTTACTAACCCTCCACCCTTTTTAACACCATGTCCTTCTCCAAGGAATACCCCCTCCTAACAACATGTCCAAAGTATGTAAGGTGAAAACTCATCATTTTCTGATTGCACCCTAAGATATATTTATTTGTTTTTTTTGCCATCCATGGGATGTTAAGTGCTCTTCTCCAGCACCACAACTCAAAGGCAGAAGTTCTTCTTCCATCATTTGTATTTATTGCCAAGCTCTCGGACACATAGCAAGTGATCAGAAATACTATGACCTGAATCAGACACGACTTAGTCCTCAAACTGACATGATTACTCCTTAATAATTTGGAGAGGGCTAATCTGTGATACAAAGAGACTTACAAGTACAACCTGATATGCACAATCTGGAGAGGATAAGATTGATAAATGGGACCATCTAATGATTATATCTCTGTGTTCGTAATTCCCCCCCCCCCAACAGAATGGAAAAAAAAACCCTACCATCTGGGAACAAACTTTTGAAAATATCATCTCGGACAGTGGTATATAACAAAAGTTTCCAGAATAGACCTGAGACTTTAAAAGAAAAAAATATTGATAACTCCTTTATGAAATGGGGAGAGAGGGGAAAAAAACAAACCATGCAAAGACTTCACAGAAGAAGCCATTCAGATGGCCAATGGACACATGAAGACATACTCAAAATCATTGGCAATAAGAGAGATGTAAATCAAAACCCCAATGAGGTACTATCTTACTCCTGTAGTAGTGGCAATAAGCTTTGGGGCAGCAAGCAATGAACATTGGAGAGGATGTGGAGCAGTGAGAACTCTCATACTGTTGGTGGGGTTGCAAAATGGTTCAACCGCTTTGGAAGACAGTTTGACATTTCCTCAAAAAGCTGAACATAGAAATTCTGTATCACCCAGTTATTGCAATAGTGGGATTATACACCAAGGTAATTAGAACTGAGGCACACACAGTGATCTAGACATCAATGCTTATAGAAAAGTTTTTCACCATTGCAAGAACAACCCAAATGAGTGGACTGAGAAATTTTGGTACATTCACACAATGGAACATGATGCAGCACTTAGGAGCAACAGTATTGAAAAAATACTACATAATTTGGGTGAAAAAAAAAGAGCATTATACTGAGTGAACTAACTCATTTTCACATGGACAAAGTCTGTTATTGTAAAAATAGGAAGGTGACTAGTAAAACATGTATAGGGAACCAAGGGGAGAAGGAGTGGGAACAGATGGCTAAGGATGGGTAGGGTAAAACCACAGCTAATTTGGTGCATGGGAAGAGGGGATGAAGGAAATGGGAAGGATTCAGCAGGGACCTGAAAATATTGGGTAATGATGGAGAGGTGATTGATTTTATAAAGCATAATGCATGGGAATGAAACACAATGTGAATGAAGAATAGGATAAAACAGAATGTATATAAACTTTGTGAAAAACCAATATATCATAATTTTAAAAATTCACATTAAAAAAAGTGAACTGGGAAAGGAGAAGGGAGGGAGAGGGAAGAAAATATGCAAGAATGAAAATTCAACTTTTCTGTTAATTTTCCTTAAAATCATAATAAAAAATAACATAAAACAAAAATTAAAAATCAAAAAGGAATGTATTTATGTACAAATCTCAGTTTGTACTTCAGTTCTCATTGCCTCAGAATATATTCCAAGCAGTGGAATAGCTGAGTCATATCAAATTTCTATACTCAGCTTTTTGAGGAAATGCCAAACTCCCTTCCAGAGTGATTGTACCATTTTACAATCCTATCAACGATGTGTAAGTTCTTATCTCACCATACCATCTCTAACATTTACTACTTTCCATCCTGTTACTTTGCCACTGCTACTGAAGTGAGTGTTATCTCATTGTGGTTTTAATTTGCATCTCTTTTATTGCCAGTGATTTTGAGCAATTCTTCATGTGTCTGTTGGCTATCCAAATATCTTCCTCCGCTTACATGATGGAATACTACATAGCACACAGGAGCAATGATTTTGTAAATCACTATCTAACTTGGGAGGGTCTGGAGATCAATATGCTAAGTGAATTAATTCAGTTCCATAAGAACAAATACTGTCTAATACCATTATTGTAGAACATGTATGAGGATCCAAGGGAGCAAGGTGGGAACAAAGGGGTGAGGATGGGGCAGAGGTTAAGCATAGGATTGCACAATTTGGTGGGTGGAGAAGGGGATAAAGGAAATGGGAATGATCTGATGTGAAAATGAATGTGTACGAACTTTGTAAACAAATCAGTATAAAATAAAAAAATGTAATTAAATACCTTTAAGCTGTGCATTTGGAAATTGTTTAATAGGTGAAAATTTTGTGGTGTATTTTTAACAAAATTTTTTAAAAATCCTACAGTTTGTAGTTTTCCATAAGACCGAAAACTGAGTATCTGAAATTACGAGTAAGATTTGGTATCTTTACCTGTTTGAAAACAAACAATAAACACTAGAAGAGTAATCATAGGATACTATGAATCATTTGACAATAAGTGGTGGTGTGTGGATTATGGATCACATTTTGTTGTGTTTTTATTTTGCCCTATCATCAAGTGTTTCAATCTAAGCAAGTGTTATTTTAAAAAGTAAAATAATGCTTTGTATTTTTTAATTTTATATTTGTTTATTTACAAAGTTTGTATACATTATTTTTCATACCAGATTTTTCACATTTCTTTCACCCCACCCCTCCATTCACCCATCAAATTTTGTGTACCTATGATTAATACTCCCATCCTCTAACCTCTGCTTCCCCCACCCCCCCACCCCGTGGATCTTTCCTCATACTCATTCTACAATAATGGTCTTATACAGTATTTGTCCTTATGGGACTGAGTTAGTTCACTTCACATAATGCTCTCTAGTTCCTCTGATGTTAGGTAGCAATTTATAAAATTATTGCTCCTGTGTACTGCGTAGTATTTTAGCATGTGAATGTACCATAATTTCTCAATTAATTCTATTGTGGTTGGAAATTTGGACTGTTTTCACTTTCTTGCTATGGTGAACAACAGTACTATGAACATTGGTTTACAAGTCTCTGTTTGTGCCTCAGTTCTCATTCTCTTGGGATATATTCCAAGCAGTAGAATAGTTGGGTTGTATGGAATTTCTAAAGAATGCTTTTTAAAAGTAGAATTTTCTTGTCATCATATTTATTTTTGAGACAAGCAAGCTGGATTGTTTTATCTGAAAATTTAAACTGTGCAGCAGCTTGATCATTTCAACATGATGGCAAGAAGATTCTGAGCCATGCAAATGTGATAAGAGCCTAAAGGCAAATCCCAAAAGCAGAGTGAGGACTAAATATTCTGGCAGATGCCTTTTCTTCTCAGGGCAGTAAGACAGACACCTCTACCAAGTCAAGCACTGTAAAAATAGGAAACAATCTGACTTGAGTATTTTACTTTTTATAAGCACACAAAATATATCAATTCATTGATTCATGCTGGTCTTGCAAAACATAAAGTCAAGAGATATATTTATGACCATTGTTCTGTTAAGACTCCGAAGATTCTTCAACTTATGTTTGGTATTGCTTTGAATATTTGTAGTACAAGATGGTGGATTTGGTTAATGTTACTAAATGGCTTTTCTTTTCAAAATGGATTTTCATTTCAGAAAGTCCTCTGAAAATCCTTTCCTTAAGCAATTACTTTGTGGAGCATTTCAGTTTAAAGTGAAATGTGATTGAAAACCCTAGAAACAAAGCCAGTGCAGATTGTTGGGGTTTTGGAGGTGTGGGGTGGGGGAGGGGAGGGTGAGTAGAAGGCACCTTGAGTAGAGACTTCAAGCCAGGAACTGCATCAAGAGTGCAAAGAGTGTGTCCTTGGCTGCTTTCCCTGACCTAGTGCACAGTCTTTACAAAGAACTCCTCTGAAGGCCACTGTCCAGTGTTATGTATTAATTGGCATTCAGAAAAAAAGTAAATATTTGAACATTAATGGGAGATTTATTGCAAGTAAGTTAACTTACAGAAATTGTAGCATGTAAGCTGGCCCTGTGCTTTCCTTGACTATCCCTTCTTTAGAGTATTTGTTGTCTTATCTCACCATTTTGAAACTAGTATTAAAGAGACACAGAAAATGTCTCACAGAATAAGCATTTTTAAAAGGTGTAGGGAAGGCACCTGAGGCCAAAAGGTCAACTTTTGGACAAGACTAATATAAATCTTTTCTCTTTGCCCTTCTACTGTCTGAATCACCTGAAACAGACAGACCTGGACTTTGTTACAGGTAAATAATTACAGTTGTATCTGCCATAAATATCTCACTGAAAGACCATTGCAAAAATTGAGATTGTATCTCCAAGCAACTGTCAAATGACTAGAATAAATTCAGAGGACTTGAAATACTGATACACACTTTCTATCATAGATATCTCTTGGTCTAGACTTTCAGGCTGCATCTTGACAGAGCACCTAGGATGGCTGAGAAATTAAGGAGTCAGGGACAAAAAAATTACAGTGTTGGAGTTCTGTGGTTTGTGTCTTCTTTATCTGTGGTCCTGGAAAACAGGAAGTTCTTGTGCTGTGGGGAGGGGAACAACTTAAGAAGAACTGTGAAAGGCTCAGATCCCAGGGAATTTAAAAAGCCAAAGAGATAATAAATTTTAGACCAAGTGGAAAGGCTGAAGAGGTCAGTGAGCTACAGTCAACCTAATATCTGTACTTCTCATGGCCACAATAAATCTGACATTGCTCCTTCTTAGCTCAGCTGGCTTCTGTGCAGCCGGCAGATCAAAAGTCTCTCTAGCATAGTCTGCAATCACCTGTTTCTCATTGGCTTGTTGGTGAAGCAGGAAGGATGGGAGTGGAGGATGGGACTGATCGGTCCCCTTGTATTGCAGCACCATCTGGGGGCCACATTTAAATGCTATAATCTGGCAGGTAGGGATAGGGGTATGGAGGAAAAGGAAGATAAGGCCACTAAGCTGGAAATAGTAAAATACAAACTGTGGATAAGAGTGGCAGTGATGAAAAGAAAGCTCTTTCTCTCTGGGAATGTTGTTTTGATTGGGGAAAAAGGGAAGAAGACCATTTTTCTGGCTATCTGAATTTGATGAAATGAAGTCTCCCACTTGTCAGTTCTAATTAAATTTAATTGTCTCATATTCCCACCCAAAATGATTTACTTTTTCAAAAATACTTAACATGCTCATTTGTTTTTTTGTTTTGTTTTGTGGTTTTTTTATTATTATTAAATTTTATTAGTTTTAATGAACATTTACAGAGATTTTGAGTTTTCATTCATTCATTGTTGCACTGTTTTCTCCACCCTCCTCCCCATTTCGTTCTTCTTTCCCCCCCAATGTCTGTTTTAATTGTCCAATTGCCACAGTGCTTGTCAAAGCCAGTTCTGAATAATCTCCTTTGTCAGTGTGTCCCTTGCCATTCCCTATCACTCCTCCCTGAGAGAGACTTCACCCTGATTCATAAGGAAAAGGGGATGACGTGTCTCTTAGCTACTTCCTGCTGAAAAGGGACACTGTGTGTTTCAGGGGGAAGGTCTTCTCTCACTATTCTAAAGGGCCCCCTTGGCAGTAGGAAACACATAGACTATCATGGAGATTGATTTTGGACTTTAGATGCACTGTTATCAATTGTGCTTAGCCGTACATGTTCATATCCTTGAAGATGTATCATGGA
>NW_006400158.1:472376-480093 GCF_000299155.1 Elephantulus edwardii
TTACATTTTTAAAATTTATTATTAATTTCAATGAAAATTTACAGAGACTTTGGATTTCCATTCATTCATTGTTGCCCTTTTCTCCCCTCCCAACCCTCCTCCCTAGTACACTACGCTCTTGGAAAATTAATAGGAAAAGTCTTTCATTGTTTTACAATCCCTCCACCCAGGTCCACTCCACTATGCAGCCTTCGCTCTGGAGTCCTGTCATGACAAAAATACCTAATCACATATCTCTTTCAAACAGTTTTCTCCCTCATCTATTTCAATGCACTATACATTATTGAACCCATATTTCTCAGTCTCCCCACACACCCAAGGTCAGTTCTGTTTTACAACAGTGTCACCATGCAGTATTTGTCCTTTTGTGACTGAGATACTTCACTCAGTGTAATGTCCTCCAGGGTTACCCATTTTTAATAATATTGCATGTGTTCCTTGTTTTTCAAAACATCGTAGTATTCCATTGTGTGAATATATCACAGCTTCTCTATCCATTTGTTGGGTGATGGGCACATAGGTTGTTTCCAACTTCTTGCTATTGTGAACAAAGCCCCGATAAACATGGGTGTGCATATATCTGCTTGGATGTAAGTTATGGTCTCTTTGGGGTATATTTTCACTAGTGGAATTGCTATGTCAAGTGGTATGTCTATTTGTAACTTTTTGAGAAAGCGCCATACCACCTTCCACAGTGGTTGCACCATTTTACACTCCCCACCAACAGTTTCTCCACAAACTCGCCAGTACTTGTTGCTTCCTGTTCTCTTAAATTTTGCTATTCTAACTGGGGTGAGATGATATCTCATAGTTGTTTTGATTTGCATCTCTCTTAGACCTAGGGGTTTTGAACATTTCTTCATGTGCTTGTTAGCCATCTGAATGTCGTCTTTGGTGAAGTGTCTGTTTATATCCTGTGTCCATTTTTCTATTGGATTATTTACCTTTATCGTGTTGTGGTGCTAAGTATTTTATAAATTCTTATCTGATATGTCATTACCAAATATTTTTCCCAGTCTGTGGCTTCCCTTTTTACCTTGTTGGAGAAGTTTTTGGATGTGCATAGGGATTTGATTCTTAGAAGGTTCCATTCATCTATTTTATCTTCTCCTGGTTGTAGGTTAGCATGCTCATTTGTTAATTACTTTTTTGTGCCAAAAAATTTATTTAGCAGTATCTTACCCATCTCATTAACTTTTCTGTCCCCAAAATAGCAGTTGTTCTTGATTTCTAATTCACAATGACCTCATATGAGTTACAGTAGAACTTCGTTCTCGCTGGTTTTCAGTGGCTGATTTTTTGGGAAGTGAATCATAGGTCTTTCTACTGAAGTACCTCTGAGTGGACCAGTCTTTGAACTTTTCCTTCAACAGACAACTACTTGTATCATTCAGGGACTCTTGATATCTTTGCCATAGCCACAGTCTTGAAATGGAAATAGGTCTTGCTATCTGCTTGCACATGAAGATACTGAGGATCAGGATGGCTAAAAATTTGGTTAAAGTCCTACGTTTTACAGGAGGCAAGATTTGAATCATAGACTATGAGATTAAAAATCCCACAATAAATCTACTATGATAAAAGTGCCACAAATTTTACAAAATATGTAAAAATAAGTCAGAAGCAGCTCTTAGTTGTTTTGAGGATGTCTTGTTTTATTTTGTTTTTAAATGATTTTGAAGTTGAGATTTGACATACCTGTAAATATAATCTAAACCCATTGCCACTGAAACAATTCTAAGTCACAGTGACTCTACAGGACTGAGTAGAACTCTTCATGTGATCCCAAGTTGTAAATAATTATAGCAGTGAGTAGGGAACAAAGCAAGCATCTTCATAGGATCTCAGAGCATTAGTAGGATTTACACCTCTGGCAGTAAATTGAAAAAGAATTACAGCAGAAAAATGACTGTGCAAAGACCCCAGTCAACTAAATACAGAGTACATTTGGGAAACTTCAAGTAGCCAAATTTGCAATAATGGAAATGAACTTTGAAAAGTAAACCCTATGTGTGTCTTCTAATACCTGGACTTTTTACCTCTACATCCAATAGAGAGTTCTTAAAGGGCTTTGAACATATCATTGATTGATTTTATTAATTTTAAATGATATTTATGTATCTTGGGAGGGACATGTAATCTACATTGGGCTACTAATTGGAAGATTGACACTTTGAACTAACCCAGTAATGTCACACAAGATCTGAAGATGTGCTTCTGCAAAGATCACAACCAAAAATATACATGGAGTTCAGTGCTACTTTATAACATAGAGGTCCCCAAGTGTCAGAATTGACTGAATGCCAGAATTGACATGTGTTTTGTTTGTGTGCTTGTTCTTTCACCCTCTAACTTTTGTTGCTTCAAAAGCTCCCATTATAAGCAGTCCTTAGAACAGAGCAGGGAAACCCAGTACGATTCAAAATCAGGAAGGGAGTGGTATCAAGGGTACCTCTTGTTTCCATACCTTTTTTTTTTTATGATCACCATGAGTCAGAATTTATTCAATGTCATTAACAGTCAAAGTAAAAAGCAAACTAACCAACCTAGAAACCCAAAACACCCCAAAAAATAAACCCTCGAACTTATTATTATCAAGTTGGAACAAACTCATAAATAGACCCTCCAACAACTTTTGAAGGGGTTGTAAATCATACACTTTCAATCTACATACAGAATAGATTTAGAGAAACGGGGCTTTATGAGATGGAATGTGGCATCAGGATTGGAGGAAAACTCATCAACAACCTTCGATATGCAGATGACACAGTCTTGCTTGCTGAAACTGAGGAGGACCTAAAGTGCTTGCTACAGAATGTCAAGGACGGTAGTCTTCAATATGGATTCAAATTTAATTAGTATTAAGAAGACAAATATTCTCACCAACAGGTCAATTGGAAATACTATGATGGATGGAGAAGAGATTAAAGCTGTTAACAATTACAGCTTGACTGGCTCTACAATCAACACTCTTTGCACCAACATTAAGAAATTAAAAGGTGTCTTGCATTAAGTAAATCTGCTGTCAGGGACCTTTCCAGAGTACTGAGAAGCAACAATGTCAGTCTCCAGTCAAAGGTGTGTCTGATCTGGTCCATGGTCTTCACAATTATTTGCCATGTATCAGAGAGTTGGATAATTTCTAAGGATGACAGAAGAAGAATTGATGCCTTTGAGCTGTGTTATTGGTGAAGAGTCTAAAACATATTATACACTTTCAATGTTTCTATGTGTTGTCCAGTCGCTTGCGACTCATAATAATCCTATGTACAACAGCCCTAAAACCTGCTCTGTCCCTTGCCAATCTTATTATCTCTGATACTCCTAACCCCATTACTCCAATAACCGAATTAATCCATCTCATCGAGGGTCTTTATCTCCTGCGCTGTCCCTCCACCCTCCAAAGCATGACACCTCTCTCCAAGGACTGATCCTGCCTTGTAACATGTCCAAAGTATTTAGCGGGAGCAGCCTGGCTTCACCCTTTCCATGATGAACTTCTTTTTTCTTCTAGCAGTCCGTGGTATATTAAACACTATTCTCCAGCTCCACAGCTCAAAGACATCAACTATCCTTCTATCATCCCTAGTCATTTTCCAGCTCTCTGATGCGTAGCAAGTAATTGCAAAGACCATGGTTGCTTTTCAGTACTTTGGAGAGGTCTCTACCAGCAGACTTTCCCAATGTAATTAATCTTTTAATTTCCTGGATACTGGTACCAAGAGTATTGACTGTAGAGCCAAGCAAACTGAAGCTGTGAACAATCTCAATCTCTTCATTATCTATCATGATGTTACCAACTGGTCCAGTGGTGAGAATCTTTGTTTTCTTGATGTTGAGCTTCAATCCATATTGAAGGCTACAGTCCTTGAACTTCTGTAGCAAGTGCTTCAGATCCTCCTTAGTTTCAGTAAGCAGGGTTGTGTCATCTGCATAATGCATATTGTTGATGAGTCTGCTTACAATCTTGATGCAACACTTCTCATAGAGTCCAGCCTCCTGGATAATCTGCACTGCATGTAGATTGAAAAGATATGGAGATAGGACACATCCTTGATGCACACCACCCTTCCGAATTTTGAACCATGCAATGTTTTCTTGCTCTTGTCTGACAACTGCCTCCTGGTCCAAGTATGTTGTTATTGCCGTTGAGTTGCAGGCGACTCATAGCGACTCTGTAGAGGAAAGTCCTCAACACTTGTGTGTCTTTCATACTCTCTCCAGGTTCATAGGGTTTCCAGATGCAAGCTATTACGGAAGTGGATGCCACTCCTGCTTCCAAGCTTGTTTTACTTGGTGAGCGCCACCCAACACTGTCCACCATGGGTAACCAACCATTAACACATTTGACAAATTAGCATCACAGTGCTCAGTCTCACAGCAACCACAAGTTACCACTCTATGGCAAGTGGACACACCAGAGCTATACGGCCTAGAGGAATGTTTGAACAAAGACAATGAAAGACAGGCCCGAAAGCTGCAGATTAAAAGTTGCCCACCTTTGGCTTGGTAGCATCTCTTTCTGTCCACTGGGCCAACTGTTAAGTGCTGTCGAGTCGCAGGCATAGCAACCCTATGAAGCAAAGTCCTCAATACTTTAGTGTCTTTCATCCTCTCTTCAGGTACATAGGGTTTCTGGAGGCAAGCTATTTGGAAGTGGATGCCACTCCTGCTTCCACGTGTGTTTTAATTGGTCCAAGTATAAGTTTTATGTAAGTGGCTATGATTTTTTTGTATTTATTATTAATTTCAATGAATATTTACAGAGACTTTGGGTTTCCATTCATTCATTGCTTCACTTTTCTGCCCTCCCAACCCGCCCCCCTAGTACACTACCCTCTTGGAAAAGTAAAATAAAAATTCTTTCACTGTTTTACAAGCTCTCCCCAAAGGTCCATTCCACTACACAGCCTTCACTCTGGACTCCTGGCTATGATTTTGAAGCTCTGTCTCACATAATTTGGTCATGTGGCCAGAGGAACAAATCTTGGAGAAAGACATGCTCAGAAAAGTGGAGGGACAGCACTAAAGAAAAAGACCCTGGATGAGATAGATAGATACGGTAACTAGGGCAACTATGATAGGTGTGTTGCAGTCAGTGAGACTGGCTCAGGACAGGGCAGGCTTCAGAACTGTTGTACCTAGGGTCACAAATGGATGGCACATAACAACAACAATAACTAAAGGGAATAGATTTCTAGATAGTGTTCTAAGAGCTCCTAATGTCTGAAGATAATATAAATGTTGCCCCCAGGCAACAGCAAACAGAAAAGATCCCTTCTGTTCACTTCTGTGTTAATATATACTGGGCTTCAGTTGTAAATAAGTCAGCAAATGAACTAATGATCATTTAAAAACCACTAGTTTGTGTAAGCAATCCCTTAATAGTGCAAATGGCTAATGTGTTTGATTGTGGTGGTTCAAGTCCAGTAAGAGGTAACTAAGAACAGAAATCTACAATGTACTGTTTTAAGAAATTGACTGTTGAGAATCTCATAAAGCATATTTCTACTCTGACAAACTTAAGGTCACCAGAATTGAGACCTAGTTAGTCTGTGCAAAGAGGTCAAATGGGAATAAAAAGGTATTTCATTTAAATGGACAGTATTTGGTGGAGCTCCCAGATTAAAACAGGCTTGGAATCAGGAGTGGCATCCACTTCTGAAATAGCTTGCCTCTGGAAACTCTATAAACTTAGAAAACAATGAAAGTTATATAATTATTCAGGTCTTTCATTCATAAGATCACTATGAGTCATCTACAACTCAACAGCACATAACAACAACAACAACAAAAAACAAATAACAACACAATTTAGGCTATAGTCTTTTCTATCACTTCTTATGCATTTGAGAGCTGGAAAATGATAGAGATGATAGAACAAGAATTGATGCCTTTGAGTTGTGGTGTGGGGAAGAACATTAAACAACCCATTGATGGCCAAAAGAACAAATATATATGTCTTGGAGAAGGTACAGCCAGAGCACAGCTCTTTAGGGAGACCAGAATGGTGAGGCTTCACTTCACATACTTTGGGTATGTTGCTAAAAGGGGTTGTTTCTTGGAAAGGGACATGGAAGGGTGGAGAGTCAGCAAAGGAGAGGAAGATAGTTGGCTAGGTGGATTAATATGGTGACTGCCACAAGGGACTCTAGTGTATCAGAAAGTGTGAAGATGGCACAAGATAGAATGGGATTCAGATATGCTGTTCTTGGGATTGCTATGAGTCGTACTTGACTCAACGGCACCTAACAACAGCAAAAATATTGGCATTGTTAGTTGTATTATTCTTTAATTATCCACAAATAATCTGATAAAGGTATTTGCTTCCCATTTATAAAAAAAAAGATACTACTTTAAAAAGTAGGGGATTTCATCTACATAACATTGAAACAGATGAGAAAGACATGTATAAAAGGAATATATAATTAGATATTGTTGGCATGACAAGAGTTCAGCATAAGAGCGGCATAGTAAAGTGGTCTGGGAAAAGGGACTGTATAACAATGAAATAGCTTTTTTCCCAAAGAAAAAAGTGATCTGGGGGGCAGAGGGAGAAGGAGAAAAATGTGCAACAATGAGCAATTGGAAACCCAAGTTCTTTATTGTTGTTGTTGTTTGGTGCCGTTGAGTCACAGATGACTCATAGCGACCCTATGAATGAACAACCTGAGCACTGTTCATACATAGAGTTTCTGGAGGCAAGCCATTTCAGAAGTGGATGCCGCTGTGCTTCCAGGCTTGTTTTAGTCGGGAAACTCCAGCCAACACTGTCCACCATGGGTACCCATTACCACGATTGGCATATCACTGTCACAGTCTTCAGCATCACAGCAACCACGATTTACCTCTGTACAGCAACCCACAGACCAGTGCTATACCACCTAGAAGAATGTTTAACAGGAAAACAATTTGACCCAGCCCGAGGGCTGCAGGCCCAAGGGTCCTTTGGGCTTAAGGCTGCCTCCTTACTCAAACCCTAGGCCAAGCCTAGCTTGCCTCACTCCTGGGGACAGAACAAATCTGCACATCAAACACATGCCCAGAAAAGCACTCGACTCCAAAAGCTTTCCAGGATTCCTGTGCTCACACCAGCACGCTCCTTCTGGCAAGGAGAAGTTCCCGAGACCCTGGGAGGAGCCAACCAGGAAGAACATGACAGCCTCCTCTTCCAACTGCCTTTGTGCTATGGCTGCCTCCTGTCTCAAACCCTAGGCCAAGCCTGGCTTGCCTTGTTCCCGGGGACAGAGCAAACCTGCACGTCAAACACATGCCCGGAAAAGCACTCAAGCCCAAAAGCTTGCCAGGACTCCTGTGCTCACACCATCATGCTCCTTCAAGCAAGGAGAAGTTGGATTTCCAAAATTTACTAGGTAAAAATGCCAAGTTCCATTATTTTCTTGAATGATGCTTTGGTTTTTAGCATTTAGAAGTTTTTTCTTTTATTCAGACACTTTAATTTTCTATAAAGACAAATCACCAGAGCCCTCAGAAGCTCTGACAAGCGTGGTCTTGGGCGGAAGTGAGGCTTGAGGGCCGCAGCGACCACAGATAAGCAAGGACAGGCATTTTTCACAGGTACCCAGGATTTCCGGCGGGAAGTCCAGTAAATACCACTATCATTCATTTCCAGAAGGGGAAACATAATCTACACAGAAGTTCTACAGGACACGTCACCTTCCCTCGGAGACAGCACAACTAAACTTAAGAGACACTG
>NW_006400158.1:483303-488394 GCF_000299155.1 Elephantulus edwardii
CGGTGCGGTTGGCGCAGGATAGAGCAGGGTTTAGAGCTGTTGTGCATAGGTTCGCTATGAGTCGGAAACGACTCGATGGCACATAACAACAACAACTACCTCAAGTATCTTACAGTTTTTCATTTACCAAACTTCACTTTCATAATTAAATTATGCTTGATGTGTGGCTATGATTTCTAATACTTCTAGGGCCTAGGAGATAATGTCTATTTGAACCTTGCCTTGTAAGTAAATTTTACAAAAACCAAAATACCTGCATTAAGAAAACTAAGGGGCTTTTAACTTATTTGCATATATTAATAAGTATACATTGTGTTTCATTCACGTACATAGTAGTATCTTTGCATAGATATATGTATTCCACAGTTGCCTTCATTGGCATTGTGTTTCATACAATTATTCCCTTACATTGATAATTTTAATAAAAGTAATCATGATTGTTTATGCATCAGAGAGTTGGACAATGACCAAGGAGGACAGAAGAGGAATGCCTTTGAGCTGTGGTGCTGGAGAACAATACTGAGAGCACCATGGACTGCTAGGAAAACAAACAGATTCATCCTGGAAAGGGTTAAACTGGATGGCTCCCTGGAGGCAAGGATTCTGAGGCCCTCTATGAGGTGGATTGATTCAGTGACTGGGTTATTCAGGATGGGAGTGTCAGAGGCAGTGCGATTGGCACAGGACAGAGCAGAGTTTAGGGCTGTTGTACATAGGGTCGCTATGAGTCGCAAGGGACTCAAGGGCACATAACAACAACAACAAGTAAAATCAAAGAATGTCTATATCTGAAAGAAAATCATTCACACCCAGATATTCCCTTTCCAGGCTAACAGGCCGATTCAGTTACAATTTACTTGACGGCACCTAACAACAATAACAACAACATCTACAAAATAAATTTAAAAATTCCCTCATTAATCATAACTCCATCTTTAGGAAACAAACATTACTGGAAAAATTGAACTATGTCACACATCAGCCCAGTTTTGTGTCATTTCTTCTCATATCATTGACAATATTTCAGTGGATTCATCCATTTTAGCTAAAGAAAATAAACTGCTGATTGAATTATCGTGTAATAAAAATGTCAACCTAAGTCCAAGTTACCATGCCCACTAAGGTAGGGAAAACATGTTCCAACTTAAGTTCTTCTTTCCTCTCCCCCTCATTCTTTCACTACCTTTTCAAATATTTGAGAAAGAAAGGAAGAGTATTAAGAACTAGTGATTATAATTATAGTCCACAATATATGGAAAAGTTCAATTATTATATAGTGTGATGGACAGATCTAAACTCAGTTTTACTTGGGTTGGGACTATGTCATTCATATAAGTGACTTTCTCTGCCCTTCTTCTTTGCATAAGCCCATATAATGTTTTCGTGAGATCACACACAACCCAACATCCAATAATTTTCATATCAGGTCTCATACTTTATACTTTAGTGTGGTTTCTGTCTTTCCTAGCCATTACACTTTGAAAATTAATTAATCTGCAGAATCTAGAAGATATTCAGGTTTTCCATGACCCCTCAAAAAATAGGCAACTGAAGATTAACCAATTAGATATTAGGAAGCATTCCTTGCCTTTTCAAGATACATTAAATTGAACTATTAAAACTTATTCCTTTACTTCTCAACATTTTCTTAGTCTTTAAGAATGATATTTTTCCTGAAAAAGATCTGCCTCACACCCTCTTCACTAACCACTGATTGAAGAATAAAGTCAAACATCTAGACAGGTAATTTGAGAGGGGAAAAAATTCATAAAAACCTAAAAAGACAAAGAAAAATTCCTACAAATAAGTTTTACCCATTTTACATCTTTGTTAACAACTCTGAGAGAAACCGTCCTATAAGCTACAGTGCTATTTGCTGTCAATCTAAATAGAATTTTGTTCCAATTAGAGGATCAGGGAGAGATAAGCTAAATGACAGAGATAGATCAGAAATATGGAAAGTATAGGGAGAAAAACACTGAATAAGAATGAGAAAAATTTAATGAAAAACATAAATTAGGCACAATTTTTAGTAATTACATGGATGGATACTATTTATAGTTACCAATACATTTGAAAGGGTATATAACTAGTAAGATAAACCCAAGGTGATGTAAATAGCTTGCACTTGACAACTAACCTAACAATGGAGCATTGGTGGTCTAGTGGTAAGAAGGTGTGCTGCAATCCCAAAGGCATGTTGTTCGAATCCATCAGCAGCTCCATGGAAAAAAGATGGTCAATATATGCCCACGTGATTTATTGGCTTAAAAATCTGTTAGAAAGTCAAATCTAGGTCAATTATGACTTAATGGCATGCAATAATAATAACTAACCTAAAAAGTGTAGGTTCAAACTCACTAAATAGGTCTAATGAAGAAAGTTCTTGTGATTTGCTTCTATAGAATATTAAACTAAAGAAAACACTACAGAATTCAGTTTTCTGTTATAGGGTCACTATAAATCAGAATTTATTCTATGGCTGAGAGTTTTTGTTTTAATGGTATGGCAAAAAATTACATAATCAAAAACCTATTACCAATTTTAATTTTTGTGTTCTGGACAGCATAGAGAAGGGCTAATCCTCTCCGTAGAATCCGTTTCTTCAGTTCTTTGAGGACAATTTTCATGTCTGCTTTAGCCTTTGCTTCTTCATATGAAAGACTAGTTTCCTCAAATGCTTTCCTATGTTTCATTTTGCAGATCATACCCTTCCTGTTTACATGTTATGTATCTTTCATGATTGTTGTTGTTGTTATGTGCTGCCGAGTTGCTTGTGACTATGTACAACAACCCTAAACTTGGCTCTGTCCTGTGCCAATCGAACTGCCTCTGACACTCCCATCCTGAATAACCCAGTCACTGAAACAATCCACCTCAAAGAGGGCCTTCCTCTCCTGTGCTGTAACTCCAGCCTCCCAAGCATGATGTCCTTCTCCAAGGACCGGTATCTCCTTACAACATGTCCAAAGTATGTTAGATGGAGCCTCAGAATACTTGCCTCCAAGGAGTCACCCGGTTTAACCCTTTCCCGGATGAATCTGTTTGTTTTCCTAGCAGTCCATGGTACTCTCAATACTGTTCTCCAGCACCACAGCTCAAAGGCATCAATTATCCTTCTATCCTCCTTAGTCATTGTCCAACTCTCTAATGCATAACAAGTGATTGCAAAGACCATGGCCTGTATCAGACATATCTTAGTCTCCGGAGAGACACCATTACTCTTCAGTACTTTGGAGAGGTCCCTAACAGCAGCCTTTCCAATCGCAATGCGCCTTTTAATTTCCTGGCTACTGGTGCCAAGAGTGTTGACTGTGAAGCCAAGCAAACTAAAGCTGTGAACAATCTCAATCTCTTCACCATCCATCCTAATACTGCCAATTGGTCCAGTGGTGAGAATCTTTGTCTTCTTGACATTGAGCCTCAATCCATATTGGAGGCTGCAGTCCTTGACCCTCTGCAGCAGGTGCTTCAGGTCCTCCTCAGTTTCAGCAAGCAGGGTTGTGTCATCTGCATAATGCAGATTGTTGATAAATCATCCACCAATCTTGACCTCACAATTCTCCTCATAGAGCCCAGCCTCCCAGATAATCTGTTTTGCATACAAGTTGAAAAAGTATGGAGATAGGACACATCCCTGGCTTGTGTATTTTGTACATATAGTTGATTAAAGTGGGAAGAGGTAAAACCTCCAAACTTATAGAAGTGTGAATTTTCTCCAAATATAATAGATAGACCTAGTTTCCAAATACAAGGGATGCATGCCAAGAAAGCCACATTGCTTTTTTCCTGAGTACCAGGGTACTCTTAAGTGGAAAAGGTGGCTTCAGAGAAAGTTTTCCTGGAAAACTAATTTCCAAGAAACATTGTCTGGAAGCAAGTATCCTTGAAAAACTACTTTCCAAGAAGTCACGGATGCAAAGGCATAATTACAATGTGAGAGACAGGGCCTATTAGGGAAGGCATTACCTTTAAGCCTGAGACTTCACTTTGGACTGAGTTGAAGGTACTCTTGGTACCAGGTGAGACTAGGGTAGGTGACACTAAAATAAGACCAGCAAAACACTTGACGAGGCAGGAAATGCATTAATTTCTCCACTATTTACTGAGATGCTCACACTTTCTAGATAACCAAGTTTTGTGAAGAATAGTTAAGCTCTTCTTATATGAAGACATCTTACCTTTGAGAAGATAGGTAAAACCTGAATGCAAAGAAACTATAAATAGGGTAGGCTCAAACTCTATGATAGCATTGTTGTTATGTGCTGTCGAGTTGTCTGAGACTCATAGCGACCCTATCTACAACAGCCATAAACCCTGCTCTATCCTGTGCCAATCGCACTGCCTCTGACACACCCATCCCAATTACCCAAGTCACTGAATCAATCCATCTCATAGAAGGTCTTCCCCTCCTGCACTGTCCCTTCACCCTCCCAAGCTGATGTCCCTCTCCAAGGACCTGTCCTTCCTTGCAACATGCTCAAAGTATGTGAGAAGAAGTCCCAGAAAACTTGCCTCCAAGGAGTTGCTTCGTTTAATCCTCTCCAGGGTGAATCTGTTTGTTTTCTTGGCAGTCCGTGGTACATTCAATACTCTTCTTCAGCACCACAGCTCAAAGGCAGCAATTCTCCTTCTGTCCTCCTTGGTCATTGCACAACTCTCTGATGCATAACAAATGATTGCAAAGACCATGGCCGCTATCAGGTGCACCTGAGTCTCCAGAGAGACACCATTGCTCTTGAGTAATTTAGAGAGTCCCTAACAGCAGACTTTCCCATCGCAATACGCTTTTTTATTTCCTGACTGCTGGCGCCAAGAGTGTTGACCGTGGAGCAGAGCAAACTGAAGCTGTGAACAATCTCAATCTCTTCGCCATCCATCCTGATGCTGCCAATTGGTCCAGAGGTGAGAATCTTTGTCTTCTTAACATTGAGCCTCAGTCGATACTGAAGGCTGCAGTCCTTGACCCTCCGCAGCAAGTGCATGAGGTCCTCATCAGTTTCAGCAAGCAGGGTTGTGTCATCTGCATAACGCAGATTGTTAATAGATCTTCCACCAATCCTGATGCCACACTTCTCCTCATAGAGCCCA
>NW_006400158.1:489887-491397 GCF_000299155.1 Elephantulus edwardii
TTCCAGTCACCCATTATTATCAATGCATCTTGATTGCATGTTTGCTCTATCTCCGACTGTAAGAGTTGATAGAAATCATCTATTTCTTCTTCTTTGGCTCTCGTTGTTGGCACATGTGAAGGGGTATCCTGGTGGAGGGTGGAGTTGGGAAGTAAGTGGGTCAAGGCACTGGGCTAAGGGAAGGGTCAACACTGTAACTAGTGGTTACCTCCACAATGACGGATTTATCTTTCACTGCTCCACAAATTGCTGTCAGATACTCCTCTAAATCTGAATATTCAGATTAAGACAAACTAGGAAGAAGGATTGGCCATCCACTTCTGAAATAGCAGGCCTCTGAAAACCCTATGTACAACAGAACACATGTAGACTAACAGAAAGGGTAACCTAGGTAGAACTTTCAAGTATGGAAATACAAAAGAAGAGGAACAGTTGTAAGCAGACCCTAGTGATTGGAACACGGAACGTGAGAACCATGAATGTAGGAAAATTAGAAGTTGTTAAGAAAGAGATAGAATACATAAATATTGACATATTAGGCTTTGGAGAGATGAGATGGACTGGCATGGGGCATTTTGAGTCAGATGATCATATGATATGTTACTCTTGAGATGAAAAGATGAGGAAAAATGGGGTTGCCTTCATAGTTAAAAAAGTAATTGCTAGATCCATCTTGAAGTACAACATCGTGAGTGATAGGATTATATCCATACGTTTACAAGGAAGTACAGTGAATACCACTATCATTCAGATACATGCACCAACTATGATAGCATAGAGAAGAAAATTTCTATTCCATTTTTATTACCAGCCAGAACACTCAGTTTCAGTTTGGAGACAGTGAGATGCAAGGTTCTTTCAAAATGTGACTTTACAATGTCAATGTATTATCTTGATGAGTAAGAGAACACAAGATAGAGGGAAAGTGGAAATAAAACATTTCCAGGGAGAAACTCCATCAGCTCCACTTAAAGCATAATATGATTTTTTAAAACAAATTTCATTATTAATTTCAATGAAAATTTAGAGAGACCTTGGATTTCCATTCATTCATTGTTGCACTTTTCTCCCATCCCAACCATCCTCCCCCCCTGCCCAGTTGGAAAAGCAAAAGAAAAATTCTTTCATTGTTTTACAATCCCTCCCCTCAGGTCCACTACAATCTGCAGCCTTCGCTCTAATCATGTATCCCTTTTAAATAGTTTTCTCCCTCATCTGTTTCATACATTATTGAACCCATCTTCCTCAATTCTGCCCCCTATCCCCTAAGTCAGTCCTGTTTTACAACAGTAGCACCACGCAGAATTTGTCCTTTTGTGACTGAGATACTTCACTCAGCATAATATTCTCCAGGGTCACCCATTTTCTTGTTTTTTATTTTTTTATTTAATTTCTTATTTTTCATTTCAGTGAATATATACAGAGATTTTGGAATTCCATTTATTCATTGTTGCACCCCTCTCCCCCCCCCCCCCCCCCGTTTGCTCCTCTCCTTCAAACGCAAAAGAAA
>NW_006400158.1:512526-513156 GCF_000299155.1 Elephantulus edwardii
AGTGGTAGAACACAGGAAGGCTGAGTCGCAAATCTCCCAGCAAAGTCCAAGTTTACAAAGATGGCGTTTCCACACAAACCTCCGGGAACTGTAGTCAGTACCTGCAGTGGTAGCAGACAGGAAGGCTGCAGTGGTAGTAAACAGGCTGTAGTGGAAACAGACAAGAAGGCTGCAGTGGTAGAAGATAGGAAGGCTGTAGTGGTAGCAGACAGGAGGGCTGAGTTGAAGATCTCCCAGCAAAGTCCAAGGGTACAAAGATGGCGTTTCCCCACAGACCTCTGGAAACTATAGTCAGTATCTGCCTGGGAGCAGACAGGAAGGATGCAGTGGTAGCAGATATGAAGGTAGTAGTGTTAGCAGACAAGAAGGCTACAGTGGTAGCAGAGGAGAAGGCTGCAGTTGTAGCAGACAGGAAGGCTGCAGTGGTAGTAGACGGGAAGGCTACAGTGGTAGCAGACGGGAACTCTACAGAGGTAGCACACCGGAAGGATGCAGTGGTACCAGACAGGAAGGCTATAGTTGTAGCAGACAAGAAGGCTGTAGTGGTAGCAGACAGGAAGGCTGCAGTGTTAGCAGACACGAAGGCTGAGTCCCAGATCTCCCAGCAAAGTGCAAGTTTACAAAGATGGC
>NW_006400158.1:514216-514893 GCF_000299155.1 Elephantulus edwardii
GTAGCAGACAGGAAGGCTGCAGTGGTAGCAGACCAGAAGGCTGAGTCGCAGATCTCCCAGCAGAGTCCAAGTTTTCAAAATGGTGTTTCCCCATTGACCTCTGGGAATAGTAGTCAGTACCTGCCGCGGTAGCAGACAGGAAGGCTGCAGTCGTAGCAGACGGGATGGCTGCAGTGGTAGCAGATGGGAAGGCTGCAGTGGTAGCAGACGGGAAGGCCGAAGTGGTAGCAGACAGGAAGGCTGATTCGCAGATCTCTCCGCAAAGTCCAAGTTTACAAAGATGGTGTTTCCCCACAGACCTCTTGGAACTCTAGTTAGTACCTTCAGTGGTAGCGGCCAGGAAGGAAGCAGTGACAGCAGACGGGAAGGCTGCAGTGGTAGCAGAGAGGAAGGCTGCAGTGGTCGCAGGAAGGAAGGCTGAGTCACAGATCTCCCAGCAAAGTTCAGGTTTACAAAGATGGTGTATCCCCACAGACCTCAGGGAACTGTACTCAGTACCTGGAGTGGTAGCAGAAAGGAAGGCTGCAGTGGTAGCAGACAGGGAGGCTGCCGTGATACCAGACGAGAAGGCAGCACTGGTAGTATACAGGAAGCCTGCAGTGGTAGCAGACTTGAAGGCAGTAGTGGAAGCAGACGGGAAGGCTACAGTGGTAGTAGACGGGAAGGCTGCAGTGGTA
>NW_006400158.1:515584-526308 GCF_000299155.1 Elephantulus edwardii
ACGGGAAGGCTACAGTGGTAGTAGACGGGAAGGCTGCAGTGGTAACAGACGAGAAGGCTGCAATGGTAGCAGACAGGAAGGCTGCAGTGGTAGCAGACTGAAAGTCTGCAGTGGTAGCAGACGGGAAGGCTGCAGTGGTAGGAGACAGGAAGGCTGAAGTGGTAGCAGACTGTAAGGCTACAGTGGTAGGAGACAGGAAGGCGGTAGTGATAGCAGACATGAAGGCTGCAGTGGTAGCAGACGGGAAGGCTGCAGTGGTAGGAGACTGAAAGGCTGCAGTGGTAGCAGACGGGAAGGCTGTAGTGGTAGCAGACAGGAAATCTGAGTTGCAAATCTCAAAGCAAAGTCAAGGTTTACAAGGATGGCATTTCCCCACAGACCTCTGGGAACTGTAGTCAGTTCCTGCACTGGTAGTAGACAGGAAGGCTGCAGTGGTAACAGACAGAAAGCCTGCAGTGGTAGCTGACATTAAGGCTGAGTCGCAGATCTCCCAGCAAAGTCCAAATTTACAAAGATGGCGTTTCCCCACAGACCTCTGGGAAATGTAGTCAGTACCTGCAGTGGTAGCAGAGAGGAAGGCTGCAGTGGTAGCGGACTGGAAGGCTGCTGTCGAAGCAGACAGGATGGCTCTAGTGGTAGAAGACAGGAAGGCTGCAGTGGTAGCAGACAGGAAGTCTGAGTCGCAGATCTCCCAGCAAAGTCCAAGTTTACAAATATGACGTTTCCCCACAGACCTCTGGGAACAGTTGTCAGTACCGGCCGTAGTAGCAGAAAGGAAGGCTGAAGTGTTAGCAGACGGGAAGGCTGTAGTGGTAGCAGACAGGGAGGGTGAGTCGCAGATCTCCCAACAAGGTCCAAGTTTACAAATTTGGCGTTTCCGCACAGACCTCTGGGAACTGTAGTCAGTACCTGCAGTGATATCAGACGGGAAAGGTGCAGTGTTAGCAGACAGGAAGGCTGTAGTGGTAGCAGACAGGGAGGTTGCAGTGGTAGCAGACGAGAAGGCTGCAGTGGTAGGAGACGGGAAGGCTGAATTGGTAGCCGACTTGAAGGGTCCAGTGGTAGCAGATAGGAAGGCGGTAGTGGTAGCAAACAGGAAGGCTGAGTCGCAGGTCTCCCAGCAAAGTCCAAGTTTACAAAGATGGCGTTTTCCCACAGAACTCTGGGAACTGTAGTAAGTATCTGCAGTGGTAGGAGAAAGGAAGACTGCAGTGGTAGAAGACGGGAAGGCTGCAGTGGTAGCAGACAGGAAAGCTGAGTCACAGATCTCCCAGCAAAGTCCAAGTTTACTTACACGCCGTTTCCCCACAGACCTCTGGGAACTGTAGTCAGTACCGTCAGTGGTAGCAGACAGGAAGGCTACAGTGGTAGCAGACGGGAAGGCTGCAGTGGTAGGAGACGGGAAACTGCAGTGATAGCAGATGGGAAGGCTACCTTGGTAGCAGACGGGAAGGCTGTAGTGGTAGCAGACAGGAAGGCTGAGTCGCAGATCTCCCAGCAAAGGCCAAGTTTACAAAGATGGCGTTCAAACACAAACCTCTGGGAACTCTAGTCAGTACCTGCAGTGTTAGCAGACAGGATGGCTGCAGTGGTAGCAGACGGGAAGGCTGCAGTGGTAGCAGACAGGAAGGCTTTAGTGGAAGCAGACAAGCAGGCTGCAGTGGTAGCAGACACGAAGCCTGAGTCAAAGATCTCCCAGCAAAGTACAAGTTTATAAAGATGGCGTTTCCCCACAGACCGCTGGGAACTGTAGTCAGTACCTGCAGTTGTAGCAGACAGGAACGCTGCAGTGGTTGCAGACGGGAAGGCTGCAGTGGTAGCAGACAGGAAGGCTTTAGTGGAAGCAGAAAAGAAGGCTGCAGAGGTAGCAGACGGGAAGGCTGCAGTGGTAGCAGACAGGAAGGCCGAGTCGCAGAGCTCCCAGCAAAGTCCAAGTGTACAAAGACGGTGTTTCCGTACAGACCTCTGGGAACTGTGGTCAGTAAGTGCAGTGGTAGCAGACATGAAGGCTGTAGTATTAGCAGACAGGAAGGCTGCAGTGGTAGCAGAAGAGAAGGCTGCAGTTTTAGCAGACATGAAGACTGCAGTGGTAGCAGAAGGGAAGGGTGCATTTGTAGCAGACCTGAAGGCTGCCGTGGTAACAGACAGGAAGCCTGCCATGGTAGCAGACAGGAAGCCTGCAGTGGTAGCAGACGGGAAGGCTGCAGTGGTAGCAGACAAGAAGGCTGCAGTGGTAGCAGACACGAAGCCTGAGTCGCAGATTTCCCAGCAAAGTACAAGTTTACAAAGATGGTGTTTCCCCACAGACCTATGGGAACTGTAGTCAGTACCTGCAATGTTAGCAGACAGGAATGCTGCAGTGGTAGCAGACATGAAGGCTGCAGTGGTAGCAGACGGTAAGGCTACAGTGGTAGCAGACAGGAAGGCTTTAGTGGAAGCAGACAAGCAGGCTGCAGTGGTAGCAGACAGGAAGCCTGCAGTGGTAGCAGACAGGAAGGCTGAGTCGCAGATCTCCCAACAATGCCCAAGTGTATAATGATGGTGTTTCCCCATAGACCTCTGGGAACAGTAGTCAGTACCTGCCGTGGTAGCAGACAGGAAGGTTGCAGTCGTAGCAGACGGGAAGACTGAGTCGCAGATCTCACAGTAAAGCCCAAGTTTACAAAGATGCCGTTTCCCCACAAACCTCTGGGAACTGTAGTCAGTACCTGCAGTGGAAGCAGACAGGAAGGCTGTAGTGGTAGCGGACTGGAAGGCTGCAGTCGAAGCAGACAGGATGGCTCTAGTGGTAGAAGACAGTAAGGCTGAGTGGCAGATCTCCCGGCAATGTCCAAGTTTACAACGATGGTGTTTCCCCACAGACCTCTGGGAACTGTAGTCAGTACCTGCAGTGGTAGCAGACAGGAAGACTGCAGAGGTAGCAGACGGGAAGGCTGCAGGGGTAGAAGATGGCAAGGCTGCAGGGGTAACAGACAGGAAAGCTGCAGTGGTAGCATACGGGAAGGCTGCAGTAGTAGAAGACAGGAAGGCTGAGTCTCAGATCTCCCAGCAAAGTCCAAGTTTACAAATATGGCGTTTCCCCACAGACCTCTGGGAACTCTAGTCAGTACCTGCAGTGGTAGCAGACAGGATGGCTGCAGTGGCAGCAGACGGGAAGGCTGCAGTGGTAGCAGGCAGGAAGGCTGCAGTGATAGCAGACAGGAAGACTGAGTCGCAGATCTCACAGTAAAGCCCAAGTTTACAAAGATGCCGTTTCCCCACAAACCTCTGGGAACTGTAGTCAGTACCTGCAGTGGAAGCAGACAGGAAGGCTGTAGTGGTAGCTGACAGGACGACTGGAGTGGTAGGAGACGGGAAGTCTGCAGTAGTAGCAGACGGGAAGGCTGAAGTTGTAGCAGACAGGAAGACTGAGTCGCAGATCTCCTAGGAAAGTCCAAGTTTACAAAGGTGGCGTTTCCCCACAGACCTCTGGGGATTGTAGTCAGTACCTGCAGTGGTAGCAGACAGAAAGGCTGCCGTGGTAGCAGACATAAAGTCTGTAGTCGTAGCAGACAGGAAGGCTGCTGTGGTAGCCGACGGAAAGGCTGCAGTGGTACCAGACCGGAAGGCTGTAGTGGTAGCAGACAGGAAGTCTGAGTCGCAGATCTCCCAGCAAAGTCAATGTTTACAAAGATGGGGTTTCTGCATAGACCTCTGGGAACTGTAGTGAGTTCCTGCAGTGGAAGCAGATGGCAAGGCTGCAGTGGTAGCATCCAGGAAGGCTGTAGCGGTAGCAGACAGGAAGTCTCAGGGTCACTCATTTTCAAGAATATTGCATGAGTTCCTGGTTTTTCAATGCAGCGTAGTATTCTATTGTGTGAATATACCACAGCTTCTCTATCCATTCGTTGGTTGCTCGGCACATATTGTTTCTAACTCCTTGGTATTGTGAACAAAGCCACAATAAACATGAGTGCGTTTATATCTGCTTGGGTGGCAGTTGTGATCTCTTTGGGGTATATTCTCAGTAGTGGAATTGCTGGGTTAAATGGTATCTCTATTTACAAGTGTTTGCACCATTTTACACTTCCACCAACAATTAATAAGGGTTCCAGTTTCTCCACAACCTTGCCAGCATTTGTTGCTTACTGTTCTCTTAAATTTTGCTATTCTGACTGGGGTGAGATGATGTCTCTTAGTTATTTTGATTTACACCTCTCTTAGGGCTCGGGATTTTAAACATTTCTTCATGTGCTTGTTAGCCATCTGAATGTCTTCTTTCGTGAAGTGTCTGTTTATATCCTGAGTCCATTTTTCTATTGGATTATTTACATTTATCTTGTGGTGCTCAAGTATTTTATAAATTCTAGCTATAATTCCCTTATCTGAGATTTCATTACCAGATACTTTTCCCAGTCTGTGGTTTCCCTTTTTACCCTGTTGCAGAAGTTTGGGGATGTGCATAGAGATTTGATTCTTAGAAGGTCCCATTCATCTATTTTATCTTCTCCTGGTTGTAGGTTTTTTGGGATACTTGGAAGACTGTTTATGTTGTGGATTAGGACTTCTAGCATTCTTCCAAGCTTTCCTTTAATGAAGTTTATGGTCCTTGGTTTTAGGCCTAGGTTCATGATCCACCTTGAGTTGGCTTTTGTATATGGAGTGAGGTGTGGATCTTGCTTCAGTCTTTTGCAGATACTTTTCCAATTTTGCTAACACCATTTTTTAAAAAGGCTATCATTTCCCCACTTAACTGATTTCATCTCCTTGTCAAAAATCAGTTGACCATAGATACATGGGCTGATTTCTGGGTTCTCAATTCGATTCCATTAATCTATATGTCTGTCGTTGTACCAGTACCATGCTGTTTAAACCACCATGACAGTGTAGTAGGATTTGAAATCAGGGAGTGAGATGCCTCCTACCTTTCTTCTATTTTTAAGGAGTGCTTCCCTTATTTGGGGCTTCTTTCCATTCCAGATGAAACTGGAGATTGTCTTTTCCATCTCATTGAAGAATGGGATTGGTATTTGTATTGGGATTGCACTGAACGTGTAAATGACCTTTGGTAGTATTGCCATTTTTACAATATTGGAAGAAGGGATAGTCTTCCACTTCTCCAGGTCTCTTCTTGTTTCTTGTAGTAATGTTTTGTAATTTTCTTTTAATAGATCCTTTGTGCTTTTGGTTAGATTTACTCCCAAGTATTTAATCTTGTTATTAGGTTTCATGAAGGGTGTTGATTTTATTAGCTCCCGCCCTGCATTTTCTTTGTCACTGTAGAGAAATCCAATTGATTTTTGTATGTTGATCTTGTATCCTGCTACTTTGCTGAGTTGGTTCACTATGTCCAATAGTTTTCTTGGTGAGTCTTTAGGGTTTTCTAAGTATTCTGTCATATCATCTGCATATAGAGATAATTTTACTGCCTCTTCGCCAATTTGAATACCTCTTATTTCCTTCTCTTGTCTTATTGCTATCGCTAAGTCTTCCAATACAATATTGAATATGAGAGGTGAGAGTAGGTATCCTTGCCTAGTTTCTGTTTTTAAAGGGAATGCCTTTAAACTCTCTCCATTGAAAACAATGTTGGCTCTGGGTTTCATAAATACTTTGTACTATGTTGAAGAAATTCCCCTATAATTCTATTTGGTTGAGTGTTTTAATCACGAAAGGGTATTGGATTTTTTCAAAGGCCTTTTCTGCATCATTTGATAGGATCATGTGATTTTTGTTCTTTGCTTTGTTAATGTGATGAATTGCATTAATTGTATATCTTATATTGAACCATCCTTGCATACCTGTTATGAATCCCACTCCTTGGTAGTGGTGAATTATTTCTTTGATGTATCATTGGATTCTGTTGGCCAGTATTTTATTCAAAATTTTTGCATCTATGTTCATAAGAGATATTGGCCTGTAGTTTTCTGTTTTGGTGGTGTCCTTTCCTGGTTTTGGTATCAAGTTATGTTTGCTTCATAGAATGAGTTTGGGAGAATTCCCTCTTTTCCTATTTTCTAAAATAGTGTATGTAGAATTTGTGACAGTTCTTCTCCGAATATTTGATAAAATTCACTTGTAAAACCATCCAGTTCAGGGCCTTTTTTGTTTGGAAGTTGTTGTTTTACCTTTTCAATTTCTTCTTTTGTAATGGGTCTGTTCAGATGTTCAATTTTGGTTTGTGTCAGTTTAGGTAGGTTGTGCATTTCTAAGTATTTGTCCATATCCTCTAGATTTTCATATTTTTTTTCGAGTATAGTTTTTTATAATACTCTATTGTTAGCTTTTTTATTTTAGTTGTTTCTGTTGTGATGTCTGATTCATCTCTTATTCAGATTATTTGTGTCTTCTTCTTTTGTGAGTTTTGCTAATGGTTTGTCGATTTTATTGACCTTTTCAAAGAACCAACTTCTGGTTTTGTTGATAGTTTCATTTGTTTTTTTACTTTCTATTTAATTTATTTCTCCTCTAATTTTTATAATTTCAGTTTTTATCGAGGATGTAGGGTTTTCTTGCTATTCTTTTCAGTTTGCTGGAGATGTTCGGTTAGAGAGTCAATGGTCAGTTTTTCCTGCCTTTTGATGTGTTTGCTTATTGCTATAAATTGACCTCTGATTACTGCTTTGGCTGTTTCACAGAGATTTTGATAAGTGGTGTTTTCATTGTCATTTGTATCAAGAAACATTTTAATTTCATTTTTTATTTCTTCTAGTACCCAGTCATGTTCAAGCAAGGTGTAGTTCAGCTTTCAAATGTATGTGTTTCCTCCTTTATCTTCTTCTTCTTAATTTCTGATTTTGGAGCATTATTGTTTGAAAATATATTTTGTATTATTTCTATGTTTGTTTGTTTCTTACATTTATTGATGCTTGCATTGTGACCTAGGATGTGATCTTTTCTGGAAAACGTTCCATGCACATTGGAGAAGAAGATATACTGTGCTTTTGGGGGTGCATTAGCCTATAAATATCAAGTCAATTTGTTTTATTGTGTGATTTAATTCTTCAGTTTCTTTGGTGAGTTTCTTTCTGGTAGTCTATCTTTTCTTGAGAGGGGTGTATTGAAATCTCCAAGTACTATAGTAGTGTTTCCTTTTTCCTTTTTAAGTTTTCTTAATGTTTGTTTTATGTATTTGCAGCTCTTTCATTTGGGCATAATATGATTTTAGGATAGTAATTTCTATCCAGGTCTAGTAAATGCTATAATTAGCTCTCTCAACCTTGATTTCCTTTTCATTTTATTTAAAATCTTTTAAAAACTAAAATCAAAATTATATAAAAACCATTACAGCCAGTATTCTGGATTCAAACTTGTTTTTGCTGATCTAATGCATTTGGAGGTGATTTAGAACGCTTGAAGCCATCCTAAGTTGGCCAACGAAGGTTGAGGAAGGTGAAGCCTGTAGTAGCCTGTCTTACCAGCAGTGTCACAACACTGATAATGACATGTAGAGGCAGCAGCACAGTTTTTGACCTCCAGGCCTCCGTGATGGTATGCGACTTTGAAGGCTATAAATTTTTTTTCTCCTTTCTGTTCTTCTTGTCCTCCATGCTTTTTTTCAAGGAATTTATTCACAGTTAAATATTTTCTAAAATACCCCCAAAGATGTGGAGAAGTTCCCTACATTAAATCCTGAAAGACAGATACATATGACAAGTATTACTAATGTTTAAGATCTATGCCCTAAATAACTTGACTTCCATATCTATTCTTTTGAGTTTATGTGAATTCTGCCTCTCTGTCACTTGAACTCATTTATATCTAATATGTGTTACATATCTTCAAGTTAACTGATACTTTTGAGCAACAGATCTGAACCTTGACCTATCCTGCACCATCCTCACTATCTCTAATATATTTGAGCCCTTTGTTACAGTCACTGTGTCTGTGAGTTCATCTTGCTAAGGGTTTTCTTCTCCTTCTCTGATCATCTTCCTTTTTTCAGCAATTTTTTTTTTCTAATGACTGGCCTCTCATGGCAATATGCCCAGAGTGTGTGAGGCAAAATTTCACCATTTTTGTCTCTAAGGAACACCCTGGTTTTACTTCCTAGAAGGCAGTCTATTTGCTCTTTTGGCAGTACATGGAATATTCAGAACCCTTCCCTAATACTACAATTCAAAGATATCAATTATCTGTCTTCCTTATTCCTTGTATATTTCACATGTATTGGAAGCAAATGAAAGCACCATGGGTTGCATCAGGTGTATTCTTAGTTTCAAACTGTCAGAGTTTCTCTTTAGCATTTGGAGAGGTCCTTGAGAGCAGATTTCTCCAATACAACATGCATTTTGCAGCACAACTTCGAATCACTAGGACACCAGGTTAGTGGGCAACATGGATTTTGAATGCTTGATTGCTGTGTTGATTGTGCAAACAATCATCAATTAAAAGAAATCCTTGACATTTTCTATATGTTTTCTATCATAATGCCTATTAGTCCAGTGGTGAGGTGTTTTTTGTTTGTTTGTTTGTTTGTTTTTCTTGCTATTGAGATATAATCTACATTGAAGGTGTTTTTTATTTTTGTTTTTCTCCTTCAACAAATAATTAAATTCTTCATCACATTCTATAAGTAAGACATGGCAACTGTATGATGCAGTTGTTGGTGAGACATCATCTGACACAGTTATTGGTGAGACTTCCATCACTCCTGAAGCCACTTACTTCTTTGTATTTTCCTGCTTTTTGAATGATTTGCATGTATGATTGCAGAATGAACATGTATGGAAAAAGGATACAACACTGACTCACACCTTACCTGATTTTATACCACATTTCTTTAGTTAGTTTTGTTTTTGTTTTACTTGGTTTTTGTTTGTTTGTTTTTGTTTTGTGTGTTTTACAACTTCTTGGTCTATACATAGATTTCACCTGAGCACAATTAAATGTACTCAAGAGTACTAAAGAGCAACAACATCAGGCTGGCAACTAAGGTGCACCTGATCAGGGCTGTAGTCTTTGCAATCACTTGTTAAGCATCAGAGAGTTGGACAGTGACTAGGGATGATAGAAAGATAATTGATGACTTTGAGCTGTGGTGCTGGAGATGAGTGTTGAATATACCATGGACTACTAGGAGAACAAACAGGTTTGTCGTGTAGAGGGTGAAGGTAGATAGAATGCTCCTTGGAGTGAAGAATTCTGAAATTTTGTGTGACATACTTTGGACATGTTGCAAGGAGGGACTGGTCCTTGGAGAGGGACTTTATGTTTGGGAGAGTGGAGAGACGGCACAGGAGAGGAATATCTTCAATGAGATGGATCGATTCTGTGTTTGGGGTGGTGGGAATGAGTGTGTCAGAGATGGTGAAGTTAGCACAGGATAGAGTAGCATTTAGGGCTCTTGTACATAACAATAACAACCAACATTGGGTTATGATGCCCTTGGTTCCTCCCCTGCCCAGCCAAACCCAACCTCACTCAATGAATGTGCCACCCTTGGATGCCTGTCTGTTTCCTTTAGAAGTTTGTAGCTTCAACCTGGCAGCTGGCAAAGAAACACCACCAAAAGTCAGGATCCAGCCAAGACCCACCCCTTCCTGGTGATATCATCTTGTTCTGGCAGCTGTGTGTCTTAACTGGATAGTCTCAGGAATCAACACCCACAGGAATACCGTCCCAGATCAGAAGAACAAACACATGGTCCTCTTGTAAAACATTAAAGAGAGTGGTGAAGAGACACAAGGAAGGTGGCAGAACCACTCCACATATCAAGGAGGGCAATAGATTTCAGGAGAATGCGCTGCAATCACAAATCAATAAACCTTCCACTCAGAAAAATTAACTATAGGATCATTGATGAAGGAACAGAAACTGTTGCACTTATACCCCAGATCCAGTAAACTTTCCACAGGACCAGAAAGAAAGTACCACAGGCAGGATGAGTTGCCCTCGCTTTCCCTGTTGGAGAGCTGAGCTTTCCGACTGAAGCATAGCCCAGGGACCTGAGAGAAATCCAAGCAGGGTGAGTTGCTCTTCCTTCTGCAGCAGTAACTTCCCCCAATAAAGTAATTAGACAATAGATCTCTTAGGGTTCCAGGCAAGGAAAAACTCTATCACAGTAATGATATGGAAGAAACATACTACGTTACAAACTACACAAAACCAAAACACGATTTTGTTCCCAAAAGTGATCAAAACACAAACGCAATGGATTTCCTGAAGCTGGATAATCTGATGGAATTCTCTGTAACAGATTTCAAAAGAAAAATGATAGAATATTTTCAGTGGGTGAAAGATAAACTCAAAGAATTGTGGGATTCTACAAGCTAAAGCCAAGAGTTGTCACCAATTCTACATAAAGTATTTAAGAAAATAGAAAAAGATGGACTACATGGGCGAGGAACTAGAGTCGGAAAATCAAAAGGGCCAAACTCGTTCAGCATTTCTTAAGCTCAAGGAACTTAAGAAAAAATCAAACCTCGAGTTGCTACAATCAAGGATGCTTTAGGCAGAATGTTAAACGATCCAGGAGATATCAAAAGAAGATGGAAGGAATATACTGAGTCATTGTACCAAAAGGAATTGGCAGATACAGAAGAATTTAATGAAATAGCATTTGAGCCAGAGCCTATGGTGATGAAGGCAGAAGTTCAATCTGCTTTGAAGGAAATAGCAAAAACTAAGGCCCCCGGAATAGATGGTATACCAATTGACATATTTCAACTAATAGATGCTGCCATGGATGTGCTCACCAAGTTGTGGCAAGAAATCTGGAGAACAACCACTTGGCCAACTGACTG
>NW_006400158.1:527578-528986 GCF_000299155.1 Elephantulus edwardii
GGATTGATTCAGTGACTGGGGTAATCGGGATGGGTGTGTCAGAGGCAATGAGATTGGCACAGGATAGAGCATGGTTTAGGGCTGTTGTACATAGGGTCGCTATGAGTCATAAATGACTTGACAGCACGTAACAGCAACAACATTCCCAGACTCATTCTATGAAGCAAACATAACTCTGATACCAAAGTCAAGTAACAACACCACCAAAACAGAAAACTATAGGTCAATATATTTCATGAACATATTTGCAAAAATCCTGAATAAAATTTTAGCCATCCAAATCCATTGTACGTGGGAGGGAGGGGGAGGAATTCATCATGATCAAGTGGAATTCATAACAGGTATGAAAGTTTTAACATAAGAAAACTAATGAATGTAATTCCTTGAATAAGAACAACATTGATTAAACAAAGGTCTTTGACAAAGTCCAACACTTCCTGATTAAAACACTCAACAAAATAAAAATAAATGTCAATTGATGGAGCAAGGCCTTTGAGAAAGTCCAACGAGCTTTCCTGATTAAAACACTCCACACAGTAAGAGTAGAGGGGTGTTTCTTCAACATAGTGAAAAGTATAAACACAAAACTAAGTGCCAACATTGTTCTCAATGGAGCGACTTAAAGCTTTCCCCTTAAGAACAAGAACTAGGCAAGGATGCCCATTATCACCTCTCCTATTCAGTATTGTATTGAAAATAAGAGCAATAAGGCACACAAGGAAATGAAAAGTTTACAAATTGACAAAGAGAAGGTAAAACTATCTCTGTATACAGATGATATAATTGTTGTTGTTGTGTGCCATCTAGTCGCTTGTGACTCATAGCGACCCTATGTACAAGTGCTCTAAACACTGTTCTATCCTGTGCCAACCTAGCCATCTCAAACGCACTCATTCCCACCACTCCATGCACAGAATTGACCCATCTCATTGAAGGTCTTCCTCTTCTGTGCCTCCCCTCCATTATGTCAAACATGATGTCCCTCTCCAAGGACCAGTCCGTCCTTACAACATGCCAAATTATGTCAGCCAAAGGTTCAGAATCCTTGACTCCAAGGAGCATTCTGGCTTCACCCTTTACAGAACAAACCTGCTTGTTCTCCTTGCAGTCCGTGGTATATTCAATACTCTTCTCCAGTACCACACCTCAAAGGTATCAATTCTATTATTTATTATCCTTTCTATTATCCTTTATTCACTGTCCAACTCTCTGATGGATAACACGTAATTGTGAAGATTATAGCCTGGATGAGGCACACCTTAGTCTCTAGCCTAACATAGTTCCTCTTCAGTACTCTTGAAAGGTCCCTCACAGCTGACTTTCCCAATGCAATTCATCTCTTGATTTCCTTGGTGCTGTTACCAAAAGTGTTGACTGTGGAACCAAGTAAACTAAAACTGTTAACTAT
>NW_006400158.1:529481-534595 GCF_000299155.1 Elephantulus edwardii
GCATATTCAATGAAGCACAGATAGTCATTCTTCTGGTATTCTTTGATTTCTGCCAAGATCCATCTAACATTAGCTATAATATCCCTAGTACCATGACCTCTTCTAAATCCAGCCTGCACATCTGGCAGTTCTCTGTTGACATATTGTTCCAAACCTTTTTGGATAATTTTCAGCAGAATCTTGCTTGTATGTAATATTAATGATATTGTTTGATAATTCCCACGCCCTGTCGGATCACCTTTCTTTGGAATGGGAACAATGGCCTCCAGATTTCTTGGCAACTTAGTGAGCACATCCAGGCAGTGTCTGTTTGTTGAAATATGTCTATTGGTGTTCCATCAACTCCTGGAGCCTTATTTTTTGCCAATTCCTTCAGAACAACTTGAACTTCCTCCTTCATCACCATAGGCTCTTACTCATATATTATTTCATGAAATTCCTCTGTGTCAGTCAATTCCTTCTGATACAGTGACTCTGTATTCCTTCCATCTTCTTTTGAAACTTCCTGGTTCATTTAACATTCTCTCCAAACTAGCCTTAAGTATTGCCACCCGTGGCTTGATTTTGTTTTTCAACTCCTTCAGCTTAAGAAACGCTGAGCGAGTTTGGCCCTTCTCATTTTCTGACTCCAGCTCTCTGCACATTTCATTATAGTATCTTGCTTTGTCATCCAGGGCTGTGTTTTGACATTTTCTGTTCAGCTCTTTGATTTCTTGGTTTCTTACTTTAGTTTTGGCTTCTCGGTGCTGTAATGCAACACTCAGAGTCTCATCTGATATCCATCATGGTCTTTCCTTCTTTTTCAGCCTTTGTAATGATCTTTTGCATTCTTCATGGATGATTTTCTTGTTATCTTCCCAGAGCTCATTTGGTCTACACTCATTGGTGCTCAAGGCCTCAAACCTGTTCCTGAGATGGTTTTGAATTTTGAGTGGG
Organism: Elephantulus edwardii; assembly: GCF_000299155.1. Taxonomy (NCBI): domain Eukaryota; kingdom Metazoa; phylum Chordata; class Mammalia; order Macroscelidea; family Macroscelididae; genus Elephantulus; species Elephantulus edwardii. The sequence continues at coordinate 530,418 of NW_006400158.1, forward strand.
ATGGACTTAAGTTCAAATCTTGGTTCCCATGGACTTGATTTAATTTTCCTCAACTTCGGCTTGAACTTGCATATGAGTAGTTGGTGGTCTGTCCCACATTCAGCACCTGGCCTGGTTTTCAACTGCTAATATTGAGCTTCTCCACCAAGTCTTTCCACAAATGTAATCTATTTGATTCCTATGCATACCATCAGTTGAGATACGTGTTTATAGCCTGCGTTTATGTTTCTCATAAAAGGTATTTGCAATGAATAAATCCTTGCATGTGCACAACTCTATCATTCTATCTCCACCCTCATTTCTCTCACCAAGTCCGTGTTTTCCAGCTACTGATCCTTCTTTCCTGTTCCCAACTTTTGTGTTCTAGCTGCCCATTACTATCAATGCACCTAAACTGCATTTTGATCAATTTCTGACTGCAGAAGTTGCTAGAAACCTTCTATTTCCTCCTCTTTGGCTCTAGTTATTGGTGCATATATTTGAATGATAGTGTTATTCACTGGGCTTCCTTGTATGCATATGGATATTATCCTGTCACTCACCACATTGTATTTCAGGATGTATCTGGAAATGACATTTTAAATTATGAAACCAACCCCATTTTTTCTCACCTTTCTTCTCCAGCATAGTAAATCATATGATCATGCCAGAAAAAGAGTTTTTGGGATTCGGGAGGAGAGATAGGCGGAACTTTCCTGATCTGAACAATCTAATTCTGATGATATGATAGTTCCTTAGAAAATCCTAAAGATTCAGTGAGAAAATTATGGGACATAGTAGACCAATTCAGCAAAGTAGCAAGAGAAAAGATCAACATGCAAAATCAGTTGACTATCTACTTTAACTAAGACAATATAGAAATGGAGCTAAGAAAAACAATATCAATTACAATAGTTGTTGTTTTTGTTAAGTGCCATCTAGTCGTAGGCAACTCATAGTGATCCTTTGAATGGAAGTCCTGAACACTTGTGTGACTTTCATCCTTTTTCCAGATTCTCAGGATTTCCAGAAGTAAGCTATTTACAGAAGTGGATGCCTCTCCTGCTTCCAAGCTTGTTTTAATTAGGGAACTCCACCAAATACTGTCCATCATGGTTAACCATTATCGCTTTTGACACATCAGTGTCACAGTGCTCAGCTTCACAGCAACCACAATTTACCACTGTATGGCAAGTGGACACACCAGGGCTTTATGACCTAGAAGAATGTTTGACCAAAAACAATTAAAAACAGGCCTAAGGGCTACAGGCTCAATGACCCTATGGCAAATTCTGGGCCAGAGACCCCTAATTCATCTAGGAAGCCCACCCTGCGGTCACACACTTGCAGAAAAAAGAAAGCCACAAATGCCCCAGTGTTCCACACTTGCCTCTCTTCCAGTCGCAAGAGGCCGTAGCCATCCAGCTGACACTGAGACTCACGAGAGACACTAAGCCCTTATCCTGCAAGCATGGACATACATTTCAGTATTTTACCATTCCGGCATGCCCAAATGCTGGAAAATCTGGGCTAGATACCCCTATCATAGCTCATCACAAAACTAAATACTTGGGAATAAATTTAACTAAAGACACAAAAGACTTATAAGAAGAAAATTAAATATTACCACAAGAAACTAAAAGAGACCTGGAGAAATGGAATACTATACCAGGCTCATAGATTGTTGTTGTTGTTGTTATGTGCCGTCGAGTTGTTTGTGACTCATAGCGACCCTATGTACAACAGCCCTAAACCGTGCTCTATCCTGTGCCAATCTCATTGCCTCTGACACACCCATTCCGATTACCCCAGTCACTGAATCAATCCACCTCATAAAGGGTCTTCCCCTCCTGCGCTGTCCCTCCACTCTACCCAGCATGATGTCCCTCTCCAAGGACCTGTCTCTCCTTACAACATGTCCAAAGTATGTCAGACGAGGCCCCAGAATTCTTGCCTCCAAGGAGCAGCCTGGTTCAATCCTCTTTACTATGAATCTGTTTGTTTTCTTGGCAGTCCTCATAGATAGGAAGACTTAATGCCATGAAAATGACAATTCTGTCAAAGGCAATCTTCAAGTTCAGTGCAATACCAATACAGACAACAATTCCATTCTTCAAGAAGATGCAAAAACCACTTTCTGATTTTATATTGAATGGACATCACACTCCCTGATCTCAAAATCCTATTGCACAACCATGGTGATCAAGACAGCATGATAGTGGCACAGTCACAGGCAGATAGATCAATGGAAGAGAATTTAGAATACAGAAATCAGCTCATTGACCTATGATCAACTGATCTTTCACAAGGAGGCAAACTCAGTTAAGTGATTAAGAAGAACTGACAGCCTCTTTAACAAATAGTGGCTGTAATATCAGAAAACCATCTGCAGAAAACGTAAGCAATATCATATCCACACCTGATGCTTCACACCATACACAAAAACCAACTCAAGTTGGATCAGGGGCCTAAAAGTAAAGCCCAAATCTATAAAATTCATCAGAGAAAAACCAGGAAGAATCCTAGAAGTGCTAATCCACAGCATACACAGTCTTCCAAGCATAATGAATAAAACAACAATCAAGAGAAAATAAAATAGAAGAATGGGACCTTCTAAGAATCATAATCCCTATGCACATCAAAAAACTTCAACAGAGTAAGAAGGAAACCCACACACTGGGGGAAAAATATTTGGTGATGGCATATCTGATAAGGGACCGTCATCTAAAACTTATAGAATAATCCAGCTCCTCAACAAGAAAAAGGTAAACAACCCAATCACAAAATGGACAAAGAATATAAATAGACAATTCACCAAAGAATACATTCAAGTGGTAAATAATCACTAGAAGAAATGTTCAAAATCCCTAGCTTTTACAGAGATGCAGATATAAACAATAAGGAGATATCCTCATACTCTAGCAACAATAGAAAAGTCAAAAGGCCAACAAACAACAAATGCTGACAAAGTTATAGAGAGATTTGAACTCTTATTCACTGCTAGTAGAAATCTAAAATGGTACAGCCACTAAGCAAGTCAATCTGGCACTTTCTCAAATAGTTGGAAATACCAATATCATCTGACCCAGCGATTCTACTGCTAGGAATAGAAAGAAACCAAAGCCATAACCCGAACAGTTATATGTACACCCTTGTTTATTGCTGTGTTATTCACAATAGCAAAGAGACTGAAGTGACCCAAATGCCCATCAACAAATGACTGTATAGGAAAATTATGGTATTCACACAATGGAATATTATACAGCATTGAAAAAACTATATACTCATAAAATATTGTCTTACATGGAGGAGCCTGGAAGACATTATGCTGAGTGAAATATCTCAGTCACAGAAGGACAAATACTGCATAACATCACTTTCATAAAATAGGATTGACATAGTAGAGTTGAGGGGAGAATGCAAAAGAGTGGATTGATAATGAGCACTGAATTAGATCAGAAAAGGAAAAGAACTGTTTGAGAGGGCCATATGACTAGACATTATATCTATGACAATATGGAAAAAGGGATGTACTGAGGGATGAGATGTAGGAAGGGCAAGGGGAAGAGGGAAGAAAATGTACAACAAGGACAAAAACATTAAAATAAAACATTTTTCTAATGTTAAAAGAAAAAGTTGAAGACATCAATAAGACGAAGGAAAAATGTTTAAGAAATGATACATATCTCAGTGGGTAAATGCATAACCCCTTCTCGATGACTCATTTAGGGTGTTTCTAAAGCTCCATAGGATTTCTCAGAGAGCCCTCAGTGAGACTGAACTCCTATTGTTCAAGCTGTCCAGTTCTCTTGCCTTCCTAGTAATTTTTACTATCACTTGTCATTAAACCGCCTAATCTAAAGCTCTTCCCTTTAGGATTGTTTTTGGAGGAACATAAACTAAGATTTTTTTTTTTTTAGCGTTCTAGCACTGTCTAGAGAGTTTTGATAGGATAGTCCATAGGAAATTTCACTCTTAAGCCAGAAAACATTCTTTGATATCTTTATGGCTTATCAGCTTTCTGCATATAGAAGTCTAGTTTTGCCAGCACCATTTGTTGAAGAGATTGTCTTTTCCCAATTTGATAGCTTTTATTTCCTTTTCTGACAACAGTTCACCATAAGTTGTTGTTGTTGTTTGTTGTTATGTGTCATAGAGTCGTTTGCGACTCATAGCGACCCTATGTACAACAGCCCTAA
>NW_006400158.1:536161-536760 GCF_000299155.1 Elephantulus edwardii
ATTCTGCCTAAAGCATCCTTGATTGTAGCAACTTTAGGTTTGAATTTGTTCTTCACTTCCTTGAACTTAAGAAATGCTGAACGAGTTCTGCCCTTTTGATTTTCCGACTCTAGCTCCTCGCATATTTCATTGTGATATTTTGCTTTGTCATTCCGTGCTGCCTTTTGGAATCTTCTGTAGATAGGTTAAATTCTGGGTTCTCGATTGGGTTGCATTGATCCGTGTGTCTGTCAATATACCAGTAAAATACCATTTTGGTTTTATGCTTTGAAATCAGGGAGTGTAATCCTTCCACTTCATTTTTGTTTTTCAAAAGTGCTTCTTTATCCGCAACGCCTGAGCCAGCTGCAAGGCCTGCGCTCGCGAAGAAACCTGGGAAGAGCAACAGGTGGCCAGCCACCGCAGAACTCCAAAGAAGGGAACACCATGTGACCCCGGAGGAGCGACAACTACCCGCCACCGTGTGACCCCCCCTGTAGCCCGTGCCTAGGTGACCTCCAGATGCCCACCAAACAGGGTGCTGCTGCATGAATCCCCTGCAGCGCCCAAGCCCCGCCCCTACCTCTTTGTGGTGGTGTCCAAGCCCTGTGCTCCTTTGC
>NW_006400158.1:538520-544335 GCF_000299155.1 Elephantulus edwardii
ACCCTGAAACCTACAGCGTCCCTTTCCAGCAGGAAGTAGCTAAGAGAATACGCCATCCCCTTTTCCTTATGAATCAGGGTGAAGTCTCTGTCAAGGAGGAGTGATAGGGAATGGCAAAGGGCACACTGACAAAGGAGATTAATCAGAACTGGCTTTGACAAGCACTGTGGCAACTGGACAATTAAAACAGACTTTCAAGGGTGGGGGGAAGAAGAACTAACTGGGGAGGAGGGTTAGAGAAAATAGTGCAACGATGAATGAATGAAAACCCCAAATCTCTGTAAATGTCCATTAAAATTAATAAAATTTAATATAAAAAAGTGCTTCTTTGGGTTCTTTTGCATTTCTAAATAAACTTGCCTGTTGCCTTTTCTAATCTTTGGGAAGTTAGTTTGATAGTTGTATTGAGATTACATTGAACAGGTAGATTGCTTTTGATAGAATTGTTCTTTTCAGTAAATTCAATCTTCCTATCCTTTAAAGAACATTTTCCCATTTAATTGCAGTAGTGTTTTGTAGTTTTATTTCTAAAGGTCTTTTTGTCTCTAGTTAAGTGTTTTCTCCCAGATGTGACACTTTGTATTTGGCTTTTGTAAATTGTACTGATCTCTCAATTCCATTCTCTGCATTTTTTTTTATTTTACTGTTTTTATGTATATCTTATATCTTGTCAGTCTACTGAATTGGCCTCCTAGGTCCAATAGGATTTTGGTTGAGTCTTTGGGGTTTTCTGCATACACTATCATATCATCTGCTTATAGTGAAAGTTTTATCACTTCTTCAGTTATGTGATTAACTCTTATTTCCTTCTCTTTTCATGTTTCCCTAGCGAGTACTTCCTATACAGTACTAAATAGGAGTGGTGAAAGTGGGCATCCTTTTTCATGAGGGGAACACCTTTACGCTTTCTCCATTGAGAATGATGTTGGCTCTTGGTTTTGTGTATATCCTTTTCACTAGAGATTGAGAAAATTATCTTCAATTCCTACTTTCTTGAGGGTTTTAATCAGAAAAGTGTTAATTTTGTAAAAAAAATCTCATGTTTCAAGTGATAGGATTATGTGGTTCTTATTCTTTGCTTTATTAATGTAATGGATTACATTGATTGTTTTTCTTCTGTTGAACTATCCTTGCATACCTGATATGAATCACTTGGTCATGAAGAATTATTTTTCTATTATACTATTAGATTCTATTGACCAGGATTTTATTGAGGACGTTTGCATCTTTATTCATGAGAGATATTTGTCTGTAGTTTTATAAGTTTTGTCTTTATCTAGGTTTGGTATTTGCTTCGTAGAATGACTCTGGAATATTCCTTTTCTTTCTATTTTTTAAAATAATTTAAGTAGAATTGGTACTAGTTCTTCTCTAACTATTTGGCAGAATTTATCTCTAAAGCCATCTCTTTGATGAACTATTTTGGGAGCTGATTTTTTTTATGACCTGCTTTATTTCTTCTTTTGTAATGCATCTATTCAAGTGAGTTATGTCAGACCTTGTCAATCTGGGTAGAGTGTAAATTTCTAGCATTTTTACATTTTTCCAGGTTTTCAGATTTATCAGATTACAGCTTTTCATAATATTCTGTTATTTTTGTCATGATAACCATCTATTTCATTTCTTATTCAAGTTATTTGTGCCTTCTTTTTATTTTCTTTTGTTAAATTTGCCAATGGTTTATAAATTTTATTGACGCTTTCACAAAAAACAGCTCTGGGTCTAGCTGATGCTTTTAATTGTTTTTCTGTTTTCTATCATATTGATTTCAACTCTTGTACTTATAATTTCCTATTTTCTAAATATTGTGTGGTTAGATTGTTATTCTTTTTCTATTTGATAGAGGCATTGAATTAAGTCAGTAATTTTGCCTCTTTCTTCTTTTTTAATGCATTTGCCTGTTGTTATGAACTGTCTCCTAAGGACTGTATCCCAGAGATTTTGGTATGGCGTATTTTCATTCATTTCAAAAAATATTTTACTTCATATTTTAATTTTTTCCTAGAATCCAATCGTGTTCAATCAGGGTGTTATTTAGCTTACATGTGGGTGGGTTTCTAAGCTCTATACTCTTGTAATTAATGTCTAGTTTTACGCATTTTGGCTTGAAAAATACTTTGCATTATTTCAATGTTTTCTAATTTGTTGAAGTTTGCTTTATGTTCTTGTATGTGATAAATTCTGGAGAATTCATCATCTGCACTTGAGAAAAAAGTATATTGATTTTTAGGTGGGTGCAGTACCCTGAATACATCCACATGTTTGAGTTGATCAATTGTATATTCTAAATAAATCTTCTGTGTCCTTTTTATTTTCTTTCAAGTTGACCTGTTCTTTGGTGAGAGTGATGTGTTAAAATCTTACCATTATTGTATTGATATTTCTTTCTTCAAATCTGTTAATCATTGATTTATTTATTTAAAAGGTCTATCATTTGATGTGTAGATGTGACAAAGGTAATGTCTTCATGATATATTGTGCCTTTAATAAATTTTAATGCTCTTCCTTTTAGGCTGGTTTTCATCCTAAAGTCTATTTTATCAGAGATAAGTATTGACACTCCTGCTCTTTTGTGGATGTCATTTGCTTCATGCATTATTTTCAAGCATTTGATTTTTAGTCTATCTTTCTCTTCATTTCTCTGATGTATCTTTTGTAGAGAACATATTGATGGGCTTTGTAATTTTTTGTTTTGTTTTGGTTTTTATCCATTCTGCTACTCTTTTTTTTCTTAATTGATGCATTCAAACCATTCACGTTAAGTATGATTCTTGTTAGGCTAGGTTGTAATGCTGCCATTTTAGTGTTTCCTTTTTTGTTGTTTGTGGTTACTCTGAGTTTTATAAAGAGGAATGTGGAATCAAGATTGGAAGAAGACTCATCAACCACCTGTGATATCAAGATCGTACAACCTTGCTACCTGAAACTGAGAAGGACCTGAACAGCATACTGCAGAAAGTCAGGGACTGTAGTCTTCAGTATGAATTGGGATTCTCATCATGGATCAATTGACAACAGCATGATAAATGGAGAAAAGATTGAAGCTGTTAACAATTTCAGCTTGCTCGACTACACAAGCAATGCCATTGGGGCTAGCAGTATGGAAATCAAAAGTTGACTTGCATTGGGAAAATCTGTCAGGGACATCTTCAGACTACTCAGAAGCAACAATGTCAGTTGAAAGACTTAAGGTGTGCCTCATTCAGGCCATGGTCTTCACAATTACTTGCTGTACATCAGAGAGATGGCCAATGACTAAGGAAGAGAGAAGAACTGATTCCTTGAGATTGTGGTGGTGGAGTATTGAACATACCATGGACTGCCAGTGGAACAAAGAGGTTTGTCTTGTAGAGAATGAATCAAATTCTCCTTGGAGGCAAGAATTCTGAAGCTATTAATTAGTGGTTCCTTCCTATGCATACCATCAGATGAAGTCCATGTGTATAACCTGCGTTTGTGTCCCTTAAAAAATGTATTTGCAATGAATAAGTCATTGATTTTACAAAATTCAGTCATTCTATCTCTAGCTTCATTCCTGTCACCAAGCCCATGTTTTCCGACTACTGATTCTTCTTCTCTGTTCCCAACTTTTGCATTCCAGTCACCCATTATTATCAATGCATCTTGATTGCATGTTCGTTCTATCTCCGACTGTAAAAGTTGGTAGAAATTATCTAATTCTTCTTCTTTGCCTCTGGTTGTTGGTGCATATATCTGAATGATGGTGGTATTCACTGAACTTCCTTGTAAGCGTATGGATATAATCCTGTCACTCACGATGTTGTACTTCAAGATGGATCTAGAAATTACTTTTTTTACTATTAAGTCAACCCCATTTTTCCTTGTCTTTTCATCTCCAGAGTAATATATCATATGGTCATCTGACTCAAAATGCCCCATGCTAGTCCATCTCATCTCTCCAATGCCCAATATGTCAATATTTATGCATTCCATTTCTTTCTTAACAGTTTCCTAACTAGGATAGATAATATACAGGCATCACCCAACCAACTGTACGTGGAGGCTTCTGTGTTGTTATGACACTGAACAGGTTTCAGTGGAGCTTCCAGAAGAAACTGGCAACTGGGAAGAAAGGTTTTAAGGATCCCAATAATCTGATTGGGCTAATATTTTGTTTCATTGTGCATGTGGTTGCAATGAGCTGGATGCAAACTTAATGGCAGTTGATGACAACAGAACAAGGAAAAGTAGCTTCCCTTTAGTTCTGTCACACTTTGAAGCACATGATCAGGTAGTCATGTGTAGTCCTAGACTTACTTTAAGCATCTTTATGGTTGGTACTTGGGCACCATACAGATACTAAATGCTCAAAATTTTGTATATGCACAAATGCAATCATGCATATACCTTGTCTGCCTGCATGCTTACTTATTTATTTAGCTTACAGTTCTATCAAACGCAAAGCTATGTCGGAGTGCTAGTCTGGGCAATGTAACACCCTAGAATTTCACTGGTGGCTATTTCCAACCAGGCTGGGGCCCTCAACTAAAATATTGATAAAGAAACTCTCTAAATCGATCAGGAAATATGTACTAATTCATGCTGACCTTACTTTCAAGCAGAGGCCTTTTTATCACTTATTTTAGGTTTAATGTTGTCCTGCTGAGTGTTATTACAAAGGACTTAATGACTGGCCTGGATTATATAACTCAAACATTATTTGCTGCTTTGTTTGAGCTTATTCTCTCAAATATCTACTTCTTTTAGTAAATTTCTTAAACATCTGTGTCACTGAAATGAGTCTGTAAGCTCCCTTTCTCCTGGTCCTCAAATACCTTGTACTATCTGTCCCACTGTCATGTAGAGATAACCTGCTAGGAGGACCAGCAGATCAGACATGTGCCTCTCACACAGGTTATGCTGACAGCTGGCCAAACAGGTGTGTGCTGATTTTACCATCACATAACAACACTTATTTTGCATCCTCTCAATGTATAAGTATGAAAAACCTGTTTCATTCAAACTTCCTTAGAGACTGATTGACTATTCTTTGACATAGAATGCTGTGACTTGTTCCTTCTGCTTGCTCAGATGTTTCCCAGAGAAGTCTCAGAGAAGTCTTCTTTGTGGCACCACGAATTATTCAACTGCTTTTCAGGATGAGGAAGAAATCACACTTTCCTTTCCCTCCCTTCCAAGACCTGGAAGACATCCTGTTAAATCTTTTAGAAGTGAAACTAGAAAGGAGATGGATGCTTAAGAAGAAAAGGCACTGAATAGGTAAAAGATTACTCTGATGATACAAATATTAAAAAGCCAGAGATCTAGTCTCAAAGGCTAAGTGTAATCTCAAGCAATTATAAATGAGTGCAGACAAGATAACTTTCTTAATTTAACCAAAATATTCATCCCCAGTATATGGAGAAATACCGGGGTCGTGTCCCTATGAAAAGAAATAAAATTTTAGAGAAAATGTCTTGGCTAGACATAAAAACAAAACAAAACAAAATTCCTGTGAAGGAAGATAGCATTATGGGCAACTGAATGCTACAACAATTTTGTGAAAGGGTAATGCCCAGTTTGAATTCTGTGGGAGTTATTGCCTAGTCAAATGTACATTTTAGGCCACAAGTGGGTAAATGAAAAGCAACTAAGCTTGATTTACTATTTCTGGGAGCAAGTAGAAATAGAGAGAGCATCAGTCCAGAGTCTTCCCAGAAGTTCCTAAACAACACTAACGTTTTCTCTCTTTTTTTTTTTTTCTTTCTTTCTTTCTTTCTTTCTTTCTTTCTTTCTTTCTTTCTTTCTTTCTTTCTTTCTTTCTTTCTTTCTTTCTTCCTTCCTTCCTTCCTTC
>NW_006400158.1:546181-550524 GCF_000299155.1 Elephantulus edwardii
TGAAGAATGAAATTGGTATTTGTATTGGGATTGCATTGAACGTGTATATTGCCTTTGGGAGTATTGCCATTTTCACAACATTGAGCCTTCCTATCCATGAGCAGGGAATATTCTTCCACTTCTCTACATCAAACTGTATTTTAAGCTCACATCTCACTAACACCTAAAACCCAAACCAGACTTATTTTGAGTGTGAACATATTTTAGGATCAATTTGGAAAGCACAGCGTCAATATCGAATGACCTTTGAGGGCTTTTTTTCTTAAAACCATTTACATTCTGAATTGATGATGCTATATTAGCACCACACTAATTCATTTTATGCAAATTCCAAATCTAAGAAACTTACCTCAGTGTATTAAACTGCTAATACCCCTAATAGTTTAACATATTTGTATACAGCAGAATTCTAAATGCAGTGGAGAATTCTAAGACAAGTTTATTCATTTCATGATTCTTAAAAAACCTTGTTTCAGTATTTGATTCTAGTGTGCATTTTAATGGTAAAGAATGAGAAAGCAGGAGAGAGGAGAGGTACACCCTGATGCTGCAACTCTGAGTACACAAAAACTTACAAAATGGGTGAAAATGATCAAGACTGCAATGACCCTAAAGATAGTTTTAAAAACCTCACTTCAATTAGGATGTGGTGCTACTTCTCTTAAGCTGCAAAAAAAGGGTTCTGTATGTAACAGAGTGGCTGTTTCATGCAGCTCATATGATAAAATTCTCAACAGCCTTAAAATGACAGATGTAATATTACCTTTAATAAGTGTCTACTGAAGCATGTAAACTGAATTAGATAGTGGGAGTACAAATTTGTTCGATAATTAAGATAAAATTTCATGTCAGTGTAAACCCTAGTGTATATTGGTAATTCTGTATTTTTTTCTCTGTTCTCTCCCAATTATTTTTAGTGTAGTTTCTTGATTATTGGTATAACCAGGCTAAGAGGAATAAAAAACTTGGCCTTCATAATGAATTATAATAAATGAGAGGAAGTAATATCTATCCTGATTACTACTCCATTTACACTAAATTTTAAATACTAAGTACAATTCAAATAACTTTAAATGCACTTTACTATGAGTTAACTTAGTGTTTATGGGGTATCATGAGATGTTGCTATGTCCTTAAAACTAATACTGAGCTTGTTGTTGTTGTTGTTGTTAAGTGCCATTGAGTCGCAGGTGACTCATAGCGACCCTATGGAGGAGAGTCCTCGACCCTTGGGTGCCTTTCATCCTCTCTCCAGGTTCATAGGGTTTCTTGAGGCAAGCTATTACGGAAGTGGATGCCACTCCTCCTTCCAATACCGAGCTTAGGACATTTAATATTGTTTTTGTTAGGTACCATTGAGTCAACTGCAACTCATGACAACCCTATGAACAGTGCATCTGAATCTTGTCCTATCCTATGTCATCATCACCATTTCAGTCATGCTTATGTCCATTTTTAGAATTACAATGTCAACCCATGTAGATGAGGGTCTTATTCTCTTTTCTGACCCTTCATTTTTCCTTACATGATGTCCGTTTTCAAGGACTCATGACAGCATACATAGTCGAAGTATGTAAGATAATCTTTCCCCACAATGCCTCTAAGCAACACCCTGATTGCACTTCCTCAAAGACAGACTTATTTGTTATATTAGAAGATCAAGAGATATTAAGTAATTGCACTTCTTGCAAGACACACTCATCAGTGACCTTACCACCTCTCTGCTACAAGATGCCAAGGCCTATGTAGCATGGCCAGCCCAGGAGCATTTTCCAGGCACTGCTTCTCCAGTGTCTGCTAAAGGCTACTATTCATCCCAGGCACACTCACACCCTGGCTGGTGAAAGAACCAACGCCAACCAAGTTGAGGAGTCATAGATTCAATGTGGTCCAAACAACAATCCCATGCAGAGCTCTATCCCTGTGCACCTGTCTCCTGGAGACCTGCTACCCTACAAACTGGATATTGCCAAACACTAGTGTCTAGCTACACTATGTGGGCTCCCTTAAGGTCAAGTGGAAAGGGCCATGCCAGGCCAAGCTGGGCTGAGATGCTGTTTCTAGAAGGGAACAGACTATCTGTTGTTGTCATTCAGATACTTTGGGTGAAACACTGCTGTTGGGCTTTGACCCAGAAGGGAGCACAAATATACAGGCCTTTCATAAAACATTGTCATACTCTGGGTCACTATATTGTTACAACAACCTAATATCTACTAAGAAAAGATCCACATAAGGTCAAGAAAGCATAAGACTTCCTCAGTCATCATGAAAAAACAAAATAAACTTCTGCTTAAAATCTTAGGCCCAATGAATACACCAGATAGGTAGAACCAGAAGAAATATGCTGATGTAGACTTATTTGAACAGCTACAAAAGCAAATGATGGAAGAATCAGTGGAAGCCATTAAAAGAGCAAATAAACAAAAGAAAACAATACAGAAAAAAACAATGTATTGATGAGAAACAACTTGACAAGCTGTGGAAAAAAATGCAAAAGATCCAAGAAAGACTGGATAGCATAGATAAACTGGTACAAGAAGTTAAAAAATCACCACAAGGTATAACTGAAAAGCATTAAAATGCAACCAAGAATTTTAAGTCCAAATTGGCAGAAGTGTTCAACATGCTGGAGGAATAAAATGGTAGAACTGAAAAGTCCAGAATAGAAAGTTAATGAGTTGGAAGAAAAGATTCTTACTGGAAACATTAGAAGAAAAGTCAGAGACAATATGTAAAGAAAATATTAGAATCATTTGCAATGATTTCAAAAGGAACAACATGTGTGTGATTAGAATTCCAGAACATGAGATTAACAGAGAATCACTGAGAAATTTGTGGAAGAAGTCTAGAAGAAAACTTCCTAGGTGTTCTGAAGAATGGTGAAATCCACATCCAAAAAGCACAGCAAACATCAAATAGACTAGACCCCGAAAAGAAAAACATTCAGACATACCATAATCAAATTCTCCAATTAAAAAGATAAGAGAAATAATAATAATTAATAATAATAATAAAGCAGTGTAAGTAAAACAAAGAGTCACTTATAAAGTGGAAACAATTAGATTAAGTTTTGATTTCTCAACAGAAACCATATGAGCTAAAAGATAATGGACTATCATATACAGAAAGTTGAAACAAAACAATTGTCAGCCAAGAATCATATACTCAGCAAAGCTCTTCATCAAATATAAAGGGGGAAACTAGATTGCAGAAGAGAAGGAATGTAAGGATTTTGTGAAAACAAGACCAAATTACAAGAAATTTTAAGTGAAGTCCTTCACACGGAGACACCAAAGGAAAGTGGACGGACCATAGTAACCAGAAACAACAGAAAAAAAAAAACACAGAAACATGGCAACAGTAAAACCTGGCCTGAAAATAATCACACTTAAAGTGAATGGAATAAATTTGCCAATCAAAAGAAAAGGAGCAGAGAAATTGATCAAAACCAAAGCCTACTAGAGATATATCTAAATAAAGACGAAGAAGACAGACTCAAAATAAAAGGCTGGGGAAAAAATATACCAAGCAGGTAACAACCTCAAAAAAGCAAGAATGGCAATTCCATTCTCTGATAAAACGGACTTCAGAATGAGAACAACCTTAAAAGATAAGGAAGGACAATACATACTGATTAAAGGCACAATAGATCAAGAAGACATAATGTTGGTCAACATTTATGCACCAAATGACAGAACTGCAGAATACATACAGCAACAATTAATAGAATTGAAGAAAGAAATAGACAGCACCACAATAGTGATAGGAAACTTCAACATGACATTATCACCAAAGGGTAGTGCAACTCAAAAGCAACTCAGCAAAGATGGAGATGTCTAAATTATACAATCAGCCAACTGGACTTTGTGGATATATTCAGGGTACTACACCCAACTAAAACTCAATTCACGTTTTTCTAATGTGAACATGATATATTCTCTAGAATTGATCACATATTAGGACATAAAGCACACCTCAGCAAATTAAGAGATATTAAAATAAAAAAGTATCTTCTCAGATCACATTGTCCTAAACCAGATATTAACAACAGAAGGGTAAAGCTTCCAAAATTAACCACCAGAAACTGAATAACTCTCTGCTAGAACATAAACGAGTTATAAAAGAAATAAGAAAAGTCCTTGAACAAATGAAAATGAAAATACAACGTATCAAAACCCCTGAGATGAAGCTAAGGCAGCCCTCAGGTGGCAGTGCATGGCAATCGATAAGCATATAAAAATATGAAGAAAGAAAAATCAATGCTGTTACTCAACATGATAATAATGGGTGACTGGAATGCAAAAGTTGGGAACAGAGAAGAAGATTCAGTAACTGGAAAA
>NW_006400158.1:552909-568833 GCF_000299155.1 Elephantulus edwardii
CAGGGTTTAGGGCTGTTGTGCATGGGGTCACTATGAGTCGCAAACGACTCCACGGCACATAACAACAACAACTCAACATCTTCATCAAGCACACACAAAAAGAACAGTTATGCAATCCAATATCCTCTAGGAGAAACGAAATTATAAGGAAAAAGCCAAAATCAATGAGCTAGAAAACAGAAAAAGAAAAACAAAACCAAAACCATAAATAAGAGCAGGAGATGTTTCTTTGAAAGAATAAATAAAATTGACAAACCACTGGCAAAATAAACAAAAGAAGAGAGACACAGAGAGAGAGAGAGAGAGAGAGAGAGAGCACGTGGGCGCTAGCGCACACGCAAATAATGAAATTAAGAGATAATAGAAGTGACATCACAGCAGGACCAGATAAAATTAAATCAATAATATCAGAATATTATGAAAAGCTTTGCTTTAATAAATTTGAAAATGTAGAGGAAATAGACAAGTCATTGAAATCATGCCTTACCCAGATTGGCAAGGATAAATAGAAAACAATTTAATAGACCCATCACATTAGAAGAAATTGAACAGGTCATAAAAAGACTTCTCCATTACAAAAGTCCTAGACCAGATAGCTTCACAGTTGCACTACAAGAAACATTCGGAGAGGATCTATCAGCAAGTTTACTTAAGTTTCTTAAAAAAATAGAAAAAGAAGGAACACTCCCAGAGCCATTCTAGGAAGCAAGCATAACTCTAATACCAAAATTAGGCAAAGGCATTACCAGGAAAGAAAACTACAGACCAATCTCTTTCACAAATATATATGCAAAAATCCTTTACAAAATCTTAGCCAATAGAATCCAAAATCATATTAAAAAATATTCACCATGACTAAATGGGATTCATAACAGGCAAACAAGCATGGTTCAATATAAGAAAAACAAGCTGACACACTAACAAAGCAAATAAAAAGAACCAAATAATCTCAGCAATTGATGTAGAAAAGGCATTTGACAAAATCTACCACCCATTCCTGAAAAATACATGCAGCAAATTTGGAATGGAAGGGCATTTCCACAACATAATGAAATGTATATATGCAAAACCAAGAACCAAAATTATTCTCAATGGAGAAACACTAAAAGCATTTTCCTTGCAAAGAGCCACCAGGCAAGGATGCTCACTATCACCACTTCCATTCAAACATGCGTTATGCGGATGACACAACCCTGCTTGCTGAAACTGAGGAGGACCTGAAGTGCTTGCTGCAGAAGGTCAAGGACTGCAGTCTTCAATATGGATTGAGGCTCACCATCAAGAAAGCAAAGATTCTCACCACTGGTCCAATTGGTAGCATCAGGATGGTGAAGAGATTGAGATAGTTAACAGTTTTAGTTTACTTGGTTCCACAGTCAACACTCTTGGTAACAGGAGCCAGGAAATCAGAAGATGATTTGCATTGGGAAAGTCAGCTGACAGGGACCTCTCAAGAGTACTGAAGAGCAATGACGTCAGGCTGGATCCAGGCTATAGTCTTCGCAATTATGTGCTATTTGTCGGAGAGTTGAACAGTGAATAGGGATGATATAAAGAGAATTGGTGCCTTTGAGTTGTGGTTCTGGAGAAGAGTGTTGAATATACCGTGGACTGCTAGAAGAACAAGCAGGTTTGTCTTGGAGAGGGTGAAGTCTGAGTGCTTTTTGGAGTCAAGGATTCTGAAGTATGTCTTACATACTTTGGGCATGTTGCAAGGAAGGACTGGTCCTTGGAGAGGGACATCATGTTTGGGACAGTGGAGGGACGGCGCAGAAGAGGAAGACCCTCCCTCGATGAGATGGATCGATTCTGTGATTGGAGTGGTGGGAATGAATGTTTTTGAGATGGCAAGGTTGACACAGGATAGAATGGCAATTATGGCTCTTGTACATAGGGTCGCTATGATTCACAAGGGATTCGGTGGCACATAACAACAACAAACAGCAACTTGTTAGGGCAATAAGACAAGAAAAAGAAATAAAAGTTGTCCATATCAGCAAAGAAATAGTTAAACTGTCACTATATGCAGATGATATGTTAGTGTATACAGAAAACCCCAAGACTCAGCAAAAAAATTGTTAGAGCTAGTGGATCATTTTTGTAAGGTTTCAGGATAGAAGATAAACATCTAAAAAACCATGGGATTCCTTTACAGTAACAACTCCCCGCCCCCAAGAAAAAACCCAAAAACCAATCAACCAAACTAAAACAAAAACACAGAACCACAGAGAAGGAAACTTACCGTTTATAATAGCCAACCACAAATTGAGATATTTTGGAATTAACCTACCTAGAGACACAAAAGACCTATAACAACGAAAACTACAGACTATTCCTGAGAGACATAATAAAAGATGTAAATAAATGGTTAAATGTACACTGTTCATAGATAAAAAGACTCAATATTTTGAAAATTACAATCCTACCAAAAGCAATCTACCTATAATGCAATCCCAGTACAGCTAACAAATTAATTTTTCAAGGAAAAATTTTCAAAGGGAAATTTTCAAATTTATCTGAAGACCCCCAAATAAGTAAGCACTTCCATAAAACAAATATGAAGTTGAAGACATAGCACTCCCTGACCTCCAAACTTACTACACAGTAGTAGTAATCAGAACGGTATGGTACTGGTACAATTACAGGCACAGAGACCAATGGAACAGAATTGAGAATCCAGAAATGGACCTATCTATCTCTTTGCAATCACTTGTTATGCATCAGAGAGCTAGACAATGACTAGGGAGGACAGAAGGGGAATTGATGCCTTTGAGCTGTGATGCTGGAGAAGAGTATTGAATGTACCATGGACTGCCAAGAAAACAAACAAATTCATCCTAGAGAGGGTTAAACCAGGCTACTTCTTGGAGGCAAGGATTCTGAGGCTTCGTCTGACATACTTTGGACATGTTGCAAGGAGAGAAAGGTCTTTGAAGAGGGACATCATGCTGGGTAGAATAGAGGGACAGCACAGGAGGGAAAGACCCTCTATGAGGTGGACTGATTCAGTGACTGGGGTAATCGGGATGGGTGTGTCAGAGGCAATGAGATTGGCACAGGATAGAGCAGGGTTCAGGGCCTTTGTACTTAGGGTCGCTATGAGTCACAAACAACTCGACGGCACATAACAACAACAACAACATCTATGATCAACTGATAATAGACAAGGAAATAAAACCTATCAAATGAGGAAAAAACAACTTCTTCAACAAATTTTGCTGGCAAAATGGAATAGTACCAACAGAAAGCTGAAACAGGATCCACATCCACCATACACAAAAATCAACTCAAAGTGGATCAGATACCTGGGTGTAAAATTCAAAACCACAAAGTTCATCAGAGACTAACTTGGATCAAGCTTAAATGACCTAATCTGTTGTATAAAGAGACTGCCAAATAAAGCTAGAAATGCACAATGTTGAGAGGATAAAATTATTGAATGGGACCTTCTAAAGTTTAAATCCCTGTCACATCAAAAACATTGTCCAACAGTATAAAAAGAAAACCTACTGACTGGGGGAAAAACTGACAATACCATTTCAGACAAGGGTCTCATATAAAAAATTTACAGAATCATGTAAGAGCAGAAGACTGATATGTTAACACAATTACAAAATGGGCAAAAGACATGGAAAGGCTTTTTGCAGAGGAAAATATTCGGATGGCTAACAGACACATGAAGAAATGCTCAAAAACCACTGGCAATAAGAGAGATGCAAATCAAAACCATAATGAGATATTATCTCACTTCAGTAGCAATGGCAAAGTTTAACAGGATAGCAAGTAATAAATTGTGGAAAGGATGTGGTGAAATAGAAACTCTCATACATTATTGGTGGGATTGTAAAATGGTACAACCACTCTGGGAGACAGTTTGGCATTTCCTCAAAAAGGTGAACATAGAAATTTCATACAACCCAGCTACTACTCCACTGCTTGGAATATGCCTTGAGAAAATGAGAACTGAAGCTCAAATGGAGACTTATATACCAATGTTCATAGCAGTGTTATTCACTACTGCAAGAACGTGGAAACAGCACAAATGTCCAAACACAATCAAATGGATTGAGAAATTATGATACATGATGGAATACTATGTAACAAACAGGATCAATGCTTTTGTAAATTACTACATAACTTGGGAGGGACTAGTGAGCATTTTGCTAAGTCTCATAAGGAAAAAGACTAAGATTATTATTGTAGAACTTATATGAGGATTTAAGGAGGGGAGGGTTGGAGCAGAGGGATGAGGAATGGGGGGTGGAGTTAATCATCATAGTGTCCCATAATTTGATGAGAGAAGGGAGGGTGTGTAAAGAAAATGGGAAGAATTCAGTGTGAAAAACAATGTACATGAACTTTGTAAGTAAACCAGTGTAAAATAAAAATTGTATTTAAATAAAAAAGAGAGATATTAAATACTCTTCTCCAACAACACAATTCAAAAGCACCTTTTCTTCTTCTTTCATATTTTTCATTGTCCAACCTTCAGATTCATATGAAGAAATTGAAAAGATTATGTCTTAGATCAGTTATATTTTTGTCTTTAAACTGATAGGGTTACTCTTTACTCCTTTAAAAGCATATCGACAATGGTACACTCATTTGGTATATGCCTCAAAGAAAACAGAACTTAGACAAATGGAAATATGTTCAATAATGTTCCCAAATAGCAAGAACATGTAAACAGCCCAAATGTCCATCAAAAAATTACTGAATTGATAAATTGTATTACATTCATGGTGGAACACTATGCAGCACTTAAGAGCAACAGTTTTGAAAAAAAAATATTATATAACATGAGAGAGGCTATAAAGGATTATGCTGAGTGAACTAATTCAAATAATAAGAACAGTTTATAGAACCATTATTTTTAAAATAGAAGTATAACCAGTAAGACATGTATGGATATCCAAAGAGGGAGGCAGAGGAGAGGAAATCACAGGGTTGCAGAGTTGGGTGGTTAGAGGGAGGAGTGAAAAAAAAACCCAAACAAACAAAAAACACACAAAATCCACAATGTACATGAATACAATGTAAAGAAATTATCATATGCAAACCCCTTTTTAAAAAAAGACCTTGACAGTAGAATTCTCCAATATAATACACCTTTTGATTTATTGACTCCAAGAGTATTGACTATGTTGTTGTTGTTATGTGCCATCGAGTTGTTTGCAACTCAAGCGACCTTGTTATGTACAAGAGGCCTAAACGCCGTTCTATCCTGTGCCAACCTCACTGTCTCGAACACACTCATTCCCACCACTCCACTCATAGAATCGCTCCATCTCATTGAGGGTCTTCCTCTCCTGCGCTGTCCCTCCACTCCCAAACATGATATCCCTCTCCAAGGACCAGTTCCTCCTTGCAACACACCCAAAGTATGTCAGACGAAGCTTCAGAATCCTTGACTCTAAGGAGCATTCAGACTTCACCGTCTCCAGGACAAACCTGTTTGTTATCCTTTCAGTCCATGGTATATTCAACACTGTCCTCCACCACCGCAGCTCAAAGGCATCAATTCTCTTTCTATCATCCCTATTCACTGTCCAACTCTCCGATGCATAGCATGTAATTGCAAAGACTATAGCCTGGACCAGGTGCACCTTAATCTTCAGCCTGACGTCATTGCTCTTAAGCACTCTTGTGAGGTCCCTCACAACTGACTTTCCCAATGCAACTCATCTCTTGATTTCCTGGCTGCTGCTACCAAGAATGTTGACTGTGGAACCAAGCTAACTAAAACTGTTAACTATCTCAATCTCTTCACCATCCATACGATGCTGCCAATTAGCCCAGTGGTGAGAATCTTTGTTTTCTTGATAATGAGCTTCAATCCATATTGAAGGCTGCAGTCCTTGACTTTTTGCAGAAAGCGCTTCAGATCCTCCTCAATTTCAGCAAGCAGGGCTGTGTCGTCCACATAGCTCAGGTTGTTGATGATTCTTCGACCAATACTGATGCCACATTCCTCCTTGTACAGCCCAGCATCTTAGATGATCTGTTCTGCATACATCTTTGAAAAGGTATAGAGACAAAATACATCCCTAACAGACCCCTTTCTTGATTTTGAACCATCCAGTGTCTCCCTGCTCTGTTCTGACGACTGCCTCTTGGTCCAATTATAGGTTTCACATTAGCACAATCAAATGTTCTGGAATTCCCATTCTTCTCAGAGTCAGCCATAGCTTGATGTGATCCACACAGTCAAAAGCTTTTGCATAGTCAATGAAGCACAGATAGACATTCTTCTGGTATTCTCTGCTTTCTGCCAAGATCCATCTAACATTATAGATCCAAGTAAAATGGAATTGTTGACAACTGAAAACCAAAATATGGTAAGATGACATCATCCATGAAGAAAGGAAAAGGTCACTACAAAGACAGGGACAAAAGACAAGACCAAAATTATGTTGCAAGAGACAGAACTGAACTAAATCGTCAAGAATCCAAAAGAAGGGAAAGGGTTTCCAAAGTGAAAGAGATGAACAGAAGCTTTTAAATGGCAGTTTGAGAAGACTTGCAGACTATGAGACAACACAGAAAATAAAAAGGAAGGTGCCCGGTGGTCAGCCAGCGTCATGACCACTTCTGGTGGAGCTCATAACTAACTGCCAGCGGGCTGTGGGAGGAGCTCTCGGTTGCTCCCACAGTCTCTGTTTGTTGGGAAGCAGGGAAGCAGCAAGGTCACTTCAGGTCCTGCACCAAGAAAAGACTAAAAGAAGCCAAGTAGTGAAAGATACCCCCTCAATAGCCAGACTCCAGGGCACAGTGACCTTTGAGGATGTCGCTGTGAACTTCACCATGGAAGAATGGGTCAGCCTGAAACCTGATCAGAAAGCCTTGT
The DNA here is from genome assembly GCF_000299155.1 of Elephantulus edwardii. NCBI lineage: Eukaryota > Metazoa > Chordata > Mammalia > Macroscelidea > Macroscelididae > Elephantulus > Elephantulus edwardii. The sequence goes on from NW_006400158.1 coordinate 559,757, forward strand.
ACAAGGATGTGATGCTGGAGAACTATGAGGCTGTGGCATTACTCACTGTGGCACGCGTTCCCAATCCAGCTTTGACTGCTCAGCTGGAGCAAGAGAAAGAGGACCAGTTGAGCCAGGCCAAGGGGCCACTGAGCAGACGGGACAGGAGAGCAGCCCTCACTAGATACATCGCAAAACTACAATCTATCTTCTTAGCCAGAGCAACATTTTCAAATCCTTTATTCTTTCCAGCACCTCAGATTCACCGGTGTTGGGAAGACAGAACAAGGTCTTAATTCTCGACCTCTACAAACCAGTTTTCACTGGAAGGGTTTAAGAGCCACTTGTCAGTTGTACATTTTCTTTCTTTGTGAGCTCATGAATTTTCAGAGATTGAGTGTTTTCCAGCCATTAAAATTATCCATTTGATGTGCAAAAAAGAAAATAAAAGAAAAGACAAAAAAGGAAGAATGCATTTGACCATTGTGCAATAGGTTTTGAGGTCAGGGACTGCTATGCCTTATCCTTTATTTTTGTTTCTCTGAAGCGTTTTACTTAAAACACAATGTATAGGAATGTTTGTATGAAAGACAATGTTAATGAAGGAAAGTGTGAACCACAAACTATGAATTTTGTTTGCAAACTAAATATTTTTTAAAAAACCAAGGAAGGATATTGTTGTGTTGTTGTTAAGTGTCGAGTTGTAGGCAACTCATAGCGACCCTATGAACACAAATTCTCCACACTTGAGTGACTTTCATCCTTTCTCCAGGTTCATAGGTTTTCGGAGGCAAGCTATTTACAAAAGTAGATGCCACTCCTGCTTCCCAAGCTTGTTTTAACTGGAAAATGCCAACAAACACTATCCACCATGGGTAACCATTATCATATTTGACATGTCAGTGTCACAGTGTTCAGCTTCACAGTGACCACAAGTTACCTCTGTACTGCAAGTGGACACACCAGGGCTATATGACCTAGAAGAATGTTTCACCAAAAACAATTAAAAATCCTTACAGGATTTTAAGCTACCATCTGGAGCAAGCTCTTAGGCTCTGCCCTTACTTCCCCTTAGTTTAAGTCTCTGGGCTGCCCACCCACTTTTGAAGGGCAAAAAAAGATCAGTAACCTACAGCAAAAAGGACCCCAGAAACTTCCCTTGCCTGGTCTGCCACCAAATCGAGCTGCCATCAATAATTAAACACACGGGAGATCAAGAAGTCTTGACCTTGGTGAACATCTGCATATCAAATGATAAACTCATAAAATACATAAAGTGGTATACAGACTTGAAGAAAGAAACAGATGGCACCATAATAGAGGTAGGACACTTTAGCACAACACTCTCACCAAAGAATAAGTCAACTCAAAAGAAACTCAAGAAATATGTGGAAGATTTAACTATTATATAATCAACCAACTTGACCTTGAGGATGTATTTATTCAGGATACTGTACCCAACTAAAGTTAATTTACTTTACTTTCCAGAATTGACCATACATTTAGACAAAGCAGCCTCAACAAGTTACAATGCATTTAATTAATACAAAGTTTCTTTTCAGAAGCTGGCCAATGTGATTCCTATTCAGTTCACTCTCCCCGACTATGTCTGTTGGAGGAATTGTTGAAGAAACTCACTATCATACGTCAAAACGAGTCCAAGTGTGGATTGTGGGTCAGACCATCAATTACTCATGTGAAAGTTCAAATTGAGACCAAAGAAATTTAAAACAAGTCCAACAAGAACCAAAATATGATCCAAAATAAGAACCAAAATATGACCTATTTCAAAATCATCTTAAAAATAAGTTTGAAGCATTGAGAACAACTGATGATCAAAGACCAAATGAGTTGGGGAATGATATCAAGGATATTATCTATAAGAGAGCAAAATGTCATTACAGAGACAGAGGAGAAAGAAAAAATAAAAATGGATGTCAGAAGAAACTCTGAAAATTGCACTGGAACATCAAAAAAGAAAGAAAAGGGAAAAGATGCTAAAGTAAAAGAGCTGATCAGAAGGTTTTGAAGGTCAGCTTGAAAAGACAAAGCAAAGTGTTAGAATGTGCACAGAGCTGGAACTGAAAAATAGAAGGAGAAGAACTCTTTGCATTTGTCAAGCTAGAGAACTGAAAAACAAACTTGAACCTCGAGTTGCAATATTGAAAAATGGCATGGACAATATGTTGAATGACTCAGGAAGCCTTAAAAGAAGATAGAGGGAATACATAAAGTCACTATACGAAAAAGAACTGACTGACTGAAAAATTTCCAGAAGTACCATATAAGCAGGAGTCAACAGTAATGAAGGAAGAAGTTAAAGCTGCACGGAATGTATTGGCAGAAAATAAGGCCCCAGGAACAGATGGGAAACCAATAGTCTTATTTTAATTAATAGATGTATCTTTGGATGCACTGATCAGTCTATGGTGAGGAAATTTGGAGGACAGCTTTCTGGCCAATTGATTGGAAGAGGTCTATACATGTTCCCATTCCCAAGAAAGGTGATCCAACAGAATGTGGAAGCTGTAAAAAAAATATTAATATCATATGCAAGCAAAGTACTGCTGAAGATAATTCAAAACTGTCTAGAGCAGTACATACATAGGAAACTGTCAGAAGTTCAAGCAGAATTTAGAGGAGGCTATGCACAAGAGATATCACTGCTGATGTCAATGGATCCTGGCTGAAAGTAATGAATACCAGGAAAAAAAATTATATGTCTATTTATTTAATCTTTATTGACTACAAAAAGGCTTTTGACTGTGTGGATCATAAGAAATTATGGCTAACATTGAGGAGAATGGGAATCCCAGAGCATTAAACTGTAACATTTGTGAAACCTATACCTAGATAAAGAGGCTGTTGTGTTAACAGAGATGGGAACACTATGTGGTTTAAAATGAAGAAGAGAGTGTGTCTGTGTTAGGGTTGTATTCTCTCTCTATACCCATTCAATCTATATGCTGAGCAAATTGTTCAAGGAACTGGAATCTGTGAAGAAGAATGTAGCACCAAGATTGGAGGAAGACTCATCAATTACCTACCTTATGCAGATGACACAACCTTGCTTACTGAAAGTGAGGAGGACTCAAAGCACTCATTGTAGAAGAATAAGAATGCAGACTTCAATATGGATTGCATCTCAGAATCAAGAAAATAAAAATTCTTACCACTGGACCAATAGACAACAAAAAGATAGAGAAAAGATTGAACCATCAACAACTTCATCTTACTTGGATCCACAGTCAAAACGCTTGGTACTAGCTGTTAGGAAATCAGTAGATATATTGCACTGGAAAAGTTTGCAATCAATGACCTCTCCAAATTATTGAGAAGAAGTGATGTCACTTTTAGGATTAAAGGTGTCTGATTCATATTTAACACTATCCAAAAACAGTTACCAAACACATTTTTCAAAGAGATAGAAAAGGCAGTTGGTAAGTTTATTTGGAAAGGAAAGAGACCCTGAATAAGCAAAGCACTTCTGAAAAATAAAAATGGAGTAGAAAGCATAACACTTCCTGATCTCAAAACAGTTGTTACACAGCTATAATAAACAAAACATTATGATATTGATCTATGCACATAGTGCACATAGACCAGTGGAACAGAATAGAGAACCCAGAGTAAAGGGACAGCACAGGATAGGAAGACTCAGTGACTGGAGCAATGGGACTAGATTTGTCAGAGATGATGAGATTGGCACAAGATAGGGAAGCTTTCAGAACTAATATACATAGGGTTGCTATGGGTCACAGGTGACTCAATGGCACTTAACAACATCAACAAACTACAGTCAACTGTATTCAACAAGGAAACGAAACCTATAAAATGGGTAAATGACAGCCTCTTCAACAAATGATGCTGGCAAAACTGAAAAGATAGATCAGAGACCTAGAGGTAAAGACCCAAGTCATAAAGATCATAAGATATTTATGGTTTGAGTCATTATCCCAGTAACAATGGCAAAGTTTAACAGAGTGTCAAATAATAAATGTTGGAGAGATGTGGCAAGAAAGAAACTCTTATTCAGTGTTGGTGGGATTGTAAAATGGTACAACTATTCTGGAAAGCAGTTTAGTTCTTCCTCAAAAAGGTGAACATGGAAATTCCATATGACCCATCTATTCCACTATTTGAAATATACCCTGAGAAAACGAGAACTGAGGCACAAATGGAGACTGATGCACAAATGTACATCAATGTTCATAGCAGCATTACTCACCATTGCAAGAACAGGTAAACAGCCCAGATGTCAAATCACAAATGAAAGCATTGAGAAATTATGGTACATTCACACAGTGGAATACCACGCAGCACACAGGTGCAATGATTTTGTAAATTATTACCTAACTTGGGAGGGACTGGAGAGCATTATGCTGAGTAATATAACTCAGTCCCACAAGAACAAATACTGTATAAAATAATTATTGTAGAATGAGTATAAGGAGTATAATCAGTGGGGAGGGTGAAAGCAGAAGAATGAGGATATGCAGGAGGAGGGGGGATTAATTATGGAGTTGTAAAATTTGATGAGAGGGTGAGGGAAATTGGAAGAGTCTGTTCTGGAAAACTGTATTCAAATTTTGCAAATAAACTAGTACAAAAACATAAAAGAAAAAATAAAAACAGACTGGAAATAACTGTACACATAAACACTTGAAATTGTTTTACATTGTAGCAATCTGTCCAAAATTCGATGGTGATATTCTTTTAATAATAAAGGAATAATTAGACAACAAATACACAAAGATTAAAAATATAAGAGACAAAATAGGACCAAACTTCAAAGGCTTAGTCTATGGTTTAAACAGGCTGGCAATTGCAAAGAGAAATGCACATCCAGGAGAGGATAACATATGAATGAGATCTTCTAAAGATTAAGTTTCTGTGCATATAAAAAACTTTTTCAATAGGGTAAAAAGAAAACGGATTTATTGAGAAAAGACATTTGACAATGATATCTCAGACAAAGGTCTCATGATGAAATGCAGGAGGATTGCTTTTCAAGGAAAAACCGTTAACCCAATTACAAAATGAGCAAAAGACATGGAAAGTCTTTTCACAGAAGAAGACACATAAAGAAATACTCAAAATCACTGGCAATAAGTGAGATAAAATTTAAAACCGCAGTAAGATACCATCTCACCCCAGTAGCAGTAGCAAAATGTAAAAGGACAGGAAGCATTATATGTTGGACAGGATGTGGAGAGATTAGAGCTTTCATACATTGTTGGTGAAACTGCAAAATGTAACAACCATTTTGGAAAGCAGTTTGGTGTTTCCTTACAAACAGAATATAGAAATACCATATCACCCAGCTATTGCATTGCTAAGAATATACCCCAAGGAAAATAGAACAGAGACACAAAAGGAGATTTGTACACAAGTGTTCATAGAAAGGCCATAAAAAACAGTCCAAATGTTTATCAACAAAGGAATTGGTTAAGAAATTGTAGTGCATTCACACAATGGTATACTATATAACACTTAGGAGCAATTATTTCAGAAAATGCTATATAACATGGGAGAGACTAGACAGTAAGAGAACCAATTCCATCTCATAGGAATAAAAATTGCATAAGATCATTAAATATAGAAAGACAATTAGTAAAATGTTCATAAAAGTCCAAAGGGGATAGGGGAGGAGGGCAGAGGGACTGAGAGTGAGAAAGGGAGTGGAAATAATGATGTTGTGGAATTTTGGAGTGGAAGAAGAGGGTGAAAGAATTAGGATAGGTAATGTGGGGTCCTGAAAAGACAGGATGATAGTGGGCATAGGTCAATAGTGATTAATTTTATAAAATACAGTGTGTGGGAATGATCTTATGAATTGCAATATAAATGAAGGAATATGTGAAATAAAATGTATAAATTTTGTTAGAAAATAAATTTTAAATTTTTTTTAAATACTTTTAAAAAACCACCATACTTTGCATTGGGAAAGTAATGATCTCATTGCTTTAGAAGATTTGAGTTTTTAGTTATTTTCTTCAATATTTTCTTTTAGCATTGAAAAGAAACTGGATGTTCAGTTTTACTTATAAGAGTCTCAAAAGGCCAAGAGTAAGTGCGCACACACCCTCTCTCTGTCTTTCTGTCTCACACACACAACATACCCTTCCCCCATGTGTGCACATGCAAAGTTCTGTGCCCACATACATACAGATGAAAGAGTAAGTGCTCTGTATGGCATTCAGCTCTATTTTAATATCCCCCATTGTTGTGATCACAATCCTCTAAGGGAAGCAAATATCCTGAGCATTATTAACAGTGAGATTATCCAGTCTAATATGAAGATTTGGTAACTAGCCAAGAGAGTCATAGGCAGGGGCTTAAAAAAAATGGAATTTATTAGGGCCCAACCAAAGAATTTGCCATCACTCAGCTTGTCCTGAGATGCAGATGATTGCCATCACCTAACAGGTCACTGTAACTTGACCAAACAATGATCATCTATAGACCCAGATACTAGAAAAATGTCCCAGATTTTATACCTTATCCATGAAAGTAAACACTGGCAAAACATGTTTCTTGAGTATTTACTGAAGGATCCATTGTTTGTTATTCCTTATCAAGTGGGAAATGGGGAAATGACTCATGGCTGACCATCCAGTGTGTTTTCAGAGACTGTAAAACCACACAAGAGATTGCCTAACCTACTGAGGAACAGATTTTGGATTTGAACCTCTTCCCTTTGTATTGGCAACAGAATTCCTTATCACTAAGCCATCAGGGTCTATTGTTGTTATGATTGTTGGATGCCTCATAAACCAGTATGACTCATAAACACTCTATAAGAAACCAACCTTTGCCCTATCCTGTATCATCCTCATGATCTCTGATATCCTAGAGCCCATTGATGAAGTCACTGTGTCAACCTATCTCATTGAAGATCTTCCTCTCCTTGGCTTACCCTCCATCTTTCCAAGCATATTATCCTTTTCCAAGGAATAACCTCGCCTTGCTACATGTCCACAATATGGCAGTTTTGTCATCTTTTCTTCGACAGAGCCCTTGGGTAAAAGATAAGTTTATTATTGTCAAACTGATGTCAACACATGGAGATCTTATGCATGTCACCAAAGAAATGTACTCTATCGTTTTTTCACCACCAAGCATACAAATGCTTATTCTACATACATTATCCCCTTCTTCTTTATGAAGAGAATCTTGCTTTTTTAACTCAAGAGCTGTGTACCAAGTCGAAGATTACATTTCTCAATACTTCTTGCAGCTCAGTGACAACAGCATTAAGTTTTGGAAAATAGGAGTGTGTAGTATGTTCTTGAAATCTTAAAGGGAGGTAAATTCTTTTCTGATCTTTCTTCCTTCAATAGGCCTTAAGTGTAAATTGCCTGGAGGGAAAGATTTTGAAGTTCTCTTTCACTTGGAACATATTTACTCTGGACATGTTGACAGGAAAGACCAGTCCTTGGAAAGGGATATCATGATTGAAAGAGGGAGGGATTGCACAAGAGAGGAAGATCATGGAGGAGGTGGATTGACTTAGTGACTGAGGTAATGAGGGTAGGTGTGTCAGAGACAATCAAATTGACTTAGGATATAAGAGCTGCTGTACATAGAGTCACTATGACTTAAAAGCAATTTGATGGCACCTAACAACAACAAGAAGAAGATGATGAGATGATTTTAAAGCAAACACAACTTTTACTTTTTTTGTGCTGTGAATTTAAAAAGAAATAATTTTTTTATCTTTATGAAATATATGCTTGCATATTTGATGGTTTATTGGGAACCATCAAATGTGTAATGATATAAGCTGCCCCATCCATCTTCAGAGGATCTAAGGACAAAGTTATTAGGGTTCCAAATTATCTTAGAGTCACTGTTCACTGGAGATACCTTCTAGATCCTACTTAATTTCAAGAGTACTAAGTGCAATGAGTCATTCATCTCAAGGGTTCTAGCTTTAAGGCAGGTGACATAGCTATACTTAGAAACAAGGAGGTGTCTGTCAAACTCTACCACCATCATAGCAGATATAAAGCTCATTGAGGAATTCTTTCAGTCTCCTTCATAGTTCATGGTCTGTGGGATTCTTAAAGAATCAAAATGAGCCCAAGATTCACTGTTTCATTCTTCAGTAAAGCATTTATTAGCTTCAATGTGGCATTGGAATCTAACAATTTACCTCTCCCATTAGCCTTGTCTGACTACTGGACACTATTATCAGCTCTCAGTATATCATCTAATGCTTTCTGTTGTTTATCGGCCACTAAACTGTTAGATTGCAATGCCACAGCAAATACATCAGCTGTGGGTGAATCCTTAATAGAATAAAGTATTTTGCCTGCTTTTTAATTGCCTGCCAAAATAAATTAAAACTTTTCTGGAAGAAGATAATCATAATCTTATAGTTGTTATGTGCCATTGAGTTGTCTGAGACTCATAGAAACCCTATGTGCAATAGCTCTAAGCCCTGCCCTATCCTAAGCCAGTCTCGCTGACTCCAAAACCTAGTCTTCCATTGGTCCAATTAGTATGGCAATCCAACTCGTCTGGGGCCTTCCTCTCTTGTGCTGTCCTGCCACTTTTCCAAGCAGGAAGTCCACCAAGAATATCCTTGGTGGACTGGTCCCTTCTGGCCAAAATATGTAAGATGGAGCTTCACAATCCTTGCTTCCAAGGAGAAACCTGGTTTCACCCTCTCCAAGACAGAACTTTTTGCTCCCTTGGGGGTCCATGGTATGTTCAATACTCTTCTCCAGGATCTCTGCAGTTATGATATAGAATGCCTATTGTCATTGTTAGGCACCATCAAGCCAACTATGACTCATAGCCACCCCGTGAACAATCTGTCTGCACCCTGTGTTATTCTATGCCATCCATATCATATCTAATATCCTTAAGTCCATTATTACAGTCACTGAGTCAATTCATCCTGTTGAGTATCTTCCTCTCTTTCACTGTCTCTCTACCTTTGCAAACATGTAAAAGGACTGACTCCTCTTTTTTTTAAATTAATTTAGTTTGTTTATTTTTCATTTCAATGAACATCTACAGAGATTTTGGAATTCCATTCATTCATTGTTGCACCCTTCTCCCCGCACCAACCCCTCCCCCCCCGTTTG
>NW_006400158.1:569075-579126 GCF_000299155.1 Elephantulus edwardii
CTCACTCAGCATAATAGGACTGACTCCTCCTAACAAAATACTCAAAATATGTTAGATGAAGCTTCACCATCATTGGCTCTAAGGAGAACCCTGGCTACATTTTCTCCAATATAAATTTGCTTACTCTCTTGACAGTCTGTGGGATGTTCAGTACTCTTCTCTAACACTACATTTTAAAGACACTGATTCTTCTTCTATGATCTTTGGACAGTGTTCAAATATAAAGTGCTTAAGAAGTAATTGAAAATATCATGGTTTGAATCGGAGGCATCTTAACCTTTAAACTGACATCATTGCTCCTTAACACTTTGGATAGGTCCTTGAGAGCATATTTACCCAATGTAGCACATCTTTTAATTTCTTGACGGCTTTTGCCAAGGGTGCATCCAAGCAAGATTGTGGATCCAAGTAAGATTATGGATCAAAGGAAGATTGAATCATTGACAACTTTAATATTTTCCTCATCACTCATGACATTGCCTACTGGTCTTTTAGGAGGATTTTTAACTCCTTGATGTTGAGATTCAGTCCATAATAAATATTACAGTCTTTGATTGTCTGCAGGGTTTCAAGTCTTATTTGCGTTCAGCAAGTAAGCAATGTTGTGTCAACTGTATAACTCTGTTCGTTGATGAATCTTTCTCAATCCTGATGCCATACTTTTCTTTACAAAGTCCAACCTGTCAATGATTTACTTGACATGCAGATTAAATATTGTTGTTGTTGTTAAGTGCCGTTGAGTAGGAGACTCATTGCAACCCTATGAACTAAAAACCTGGATACCTATATAACTTTCATCCTTTCTCCAGGTTGATAGGGTTTCCAGAGGCAAGCCATTACAGAAGTTGATGCCACTCCTGCTTCCAAGCTTGTTTTAATTGGGGAGCTCCACCATACACTGTCCACCATGAGTAACCATTCTCACATTTGACACATCAGTGTCACAGTGTTCAGCTTCACAGCAACCACCAGTTACCTCTGTATACAAGTAGGTATGGATAAAAGACACAGATCTGACACACAACTTTCTTAATTTTAAACCTTGTATTATTTCATCTAGCTGTTCACATAGCTTCTCAATCTTGAAATAGGCTTCGCATGTGTATAATTAAGTGTTCTAGGATTCTCGTTCTTCTCAATATTAGCCAAAATTTATTCTGAAGCATGTAGTAAAATTTCTTTGCCTCATCAGTGAAATAGAGATGATAGATAGATAGATAGATAGATAGATAGATAGATAGACAGACAGACTTCTGGTATTCTCTGCTTTCAGCCAAGATTTGTTTGACACCAGTGACATGAGGCATGCACAGGTGACATGAACAATCTCTCTGTACCCTGTGCTATCCTATGCCATCCTTATCATATTTGATATACTTAAGTCCATTATTACAGTCACTGTGTCAATTCATCTTGTTGAGTATCTTTCTCTCTTTCACTGACTCACTACCTTTGCAAGCATGATACCCTTTTTAAAAAGAGTTAACTTCTCTTAACAAAATACTAAAAATATGTTAGATGAAGCTTCACCATCATTGCCCCTAAGGAGCCTTCTGGCTACATTTTCTTCGATATATATTTGCTTACTCTCTTGACAGTCTGTGGAATGTTCAGTACCCATCCACCAGTGAGCGACCTGAAACACCAAAAACATGAGGCACCTGTGTTGCTTCTGGTCAAAAGAGATATGAGAAAGGATAGCAGGAAATAGGCAGCAGCTACATGAGCAGCGGCAGACAGAGAACACACAAGGGACCAGAGCTGCAGTGGGCAGCACCTGCACAAGGGAGTGGAGAAGTGGTGGCAGCAACCTCAAGATAAAGTGGAGCATCAACAAGACAGATCAGCACCATAGAAGTGACTGGAGGACTGAGCCACCATATCTAGAGTTGTGTGTGTGTGGAGGAGGAATGCTGACCAGGCAAAGCAAGGGTCAGAAGGGGAGGGGCAGAAGTGTGTGTGGCAAGAAAAAAAATATTGAAGGAAGAGGATGCTGGCAAAAAAAAGGCTGGGGACAGAACAAAATCACAGACACCAAGAAGGGGAACGGGTGGGGACGCAACACTTAATTGGTTATTTTTGCAATGGCAAATGTAGTTCATCTGCTCTTCTGGGTAAAATGCTTGTCTGCTAGATACTGTTCTAACCTGAACATCTAAATTAAGTCATACTAGGAAGACTACTTGTAGACAATATTAGGAATCTATATGCAGAACAGATTATCTGGGTGGCTGGGCTCTATGAGGAGAAATGTGGCATTGGGACTGGAGGTAGACTCATCAACAATCTATGTTATGCAGATGACACAACTCTGCTTGCTGAAAATGAGGCAGACCTGAAGCACTTACTGCAGAAGGTAAAGGATTTCAGCCTTGAATATAGCTTGAAGCTCAACATCAAGAAAACAAAAACTGTCACCACTGGGCCAATTGGCAGCATCGTGATAGGTGATGAAAAGATTGAGGTTGTTGAGAGCTTCAGTTTGCTTGGCTCTACAGTCAACACTGTTGGTATCAGCAGCCATGATCTTTGCCATTACTTGCTGTATCAGAGAGCTGGACAATGACTAGGGATGATAGAAAAAGAGTTGATGCCTTTGAACTTTGGTGCTAGAAAAGAGTATCAAATATACCATGGACTGCTAGGAGAACAGGCAAGTTAGTCCTGGAGAGGGTAAAGTCAGGCTGTTCCTTGGAGGCAAGGATTGTGAAGCTTCATCTGACATACTTCGAACATGTTGCAAGGCAGGATCAGTCCTTGGAGAGGGACGTCATGCTGGGGTGGGGGTGGATGGACAATGCAGGAAAGACCCTCGATGAGATGGATTGATTCCATCATAGAAATAATGAGGATATATGTGTCAGAGATTATAAGGTTGGCAAGAGACAGAGCAAGGTTTAGGGCTGTTGTACATAAGGTCACTATGAGTCACAAACAACTCAATGGCATATAACAACAACAAAGAAGGATTGGCCATCCATTTCTGAAACAACAGGCCTTTGAAAATTCTATGTACAATACAGCACAATTAGACTAGCAAATATGGAACTGGAAGTTGAGCCCTCATGTTGGCAAACACAAAGGAGGAGGAATAGTTGCAAATAGACACTAATGATTAAAACATGGGATGTGATAAGCAAGAACGCAGGTAAATTGGATATTGTGAAGAGAAATGGAACACATAAATATTGACATACTAGACTTTATTGAATTGAGATGAATTGGAATGGGACTTTTTTTTATTGGGAAAAACATATTGGGGGTACAAGGAGGTGAGGGTTGGGGGCAGAAAGGTGAGGGTAGGCCAGGATGCAGCTGCAGAGCTGCACTGTTTTGTCGGTGAGGTGAGCAGGCGAAGGAAATGATGAGGGTCCAGCAGGGACCAGATGCTACAGAGGAATGACAAGCATTTTCCAATGGTAATTAAACTGTCTTATTGATTTGGGAATTGGATGCCAACTCTCTGGCTTCTTCATGCTGAAAAGGGGCGTAGATGTAAAGGGGGGAAGGGAGGACGCTTTATCTCCTTACTGGTGATCTTGGGTTAAAGCTGCTTGCCTTCTTGCTCTGTTAGAAGATATTTTCCTGTCATTTGCTCCCCTCTGGACTGCAAAGTGTTTTCCCAGGTGGGTCCAGTGGGGATGGCTGGTTGAACCCAGAGGCTCCATCCTCCTTTGCTTCCTTAGCCGTCAGTTGTATTTCCTTTTTGTCACTGGCACTGGGTTCAGGGTCAATTCTGGAGTAAAACTCAGTGTTAAGGTTACCTATAGGAAAGGGAGCAAACCTAGAGAAAACAAACTTATGAGTTACAAATAGAAGGGCTTTGATGGTGTTGCTTTCAGGTTTACTGGGGAGGAGGGTGGCAGAAGGTGGCCTAGGTAACATTTTCTGGATACCCTAGGCATTCTTTTTTTCCCCCTTCCCCACCCAGGCATCAGATGGCACAATCTGGGGACTGAGGAGCTCACCCTGAGGATCATGATGGTTCATCCTGAGCCAGGGGCCGAGGGCAGCCCGCCCAGGCAGAGGGCCGAAGGCAACCCGCCCCAGGCAGAGGGCTGCAATAGCTTGCCCCAAGCCTGGGGCTGAGGGCAGCCCATCCCGAGCAGGGCAACACCCCCCAGGAGCTGGCTGCTATACTCCCCTTCCAATTGCCCTTATCCCAGTCTGGTCCCCTCACCTGCCTGAGGACTCTGTGGTCAGGGATAGTGTCTCCAATTCCAGCACTGACACTTTTACCCCCCCATAAGTGGTCATACTATATTTCAAAGTAGGTGTCACTGCCCTCCCCCTTTATATAAGATAAAAGAAACCTGAGAATTGTGAACAGACTCCCCCCAGGTCTAACCATCTTTTGGCAGAAGCATTCAACAGAACCAAATATGTGGTGCATTTAGGATGTTGGTCCTCTCGTGCATGCTGCTACTGTTAAGGTCATCAGACTCACAGTGACTTTCAGCAATCCATTGTATAGGCAATCTTCTTCTTTGGCCTGTCCAAGAAAACCCAAACCTGCAGATGGCGGGCATGCATCCCTTCCCCCACCTCCTACTCAGGTGGCCAGCTGGGCATCTGCCCCCCTACCATGGGCAGTAGGCGGGAGCGTGGCCCACCACAGCGCAGGCAGTTGTTGGGGGAGCGCCCCCCCACCCCGCCACACGGGTGCTCGGCGGCTGTGCGACCCCTCTTGTGCGTGCAGCCGGCGGGCACTCACTTCCCCCACTGCCGCCATCCTGGCTCCAAGAATTCTCTCCAGAATAAGTCCACCTTGTGGCAGTGTGGTGGCTTCACTGTACCAGTCTTGAGGAGGACTGGTGCCCAGCATCCACCCTGGGTGAGGGAATCCATTGGTTCCAGCTGTGGAAGCCTCATGGAGCTGCACCAGCTGTGTGGTGCAGCACGGGCTCTGCAGGAGGGGGTTGGAAGCCACCAGACTCACCCATTCCTCCTTGGGAATCCTTGAATTCCTGTTGTTGAGCCTCGATTTCCACTGAGGGCCAGTCATCAACTGTTTAAGTGTTCAATTATAGATAAGCTGAAGTCCGTAGAAGGCCATTAATGGTCCTGCTTTAAGTGATTCGCTGCTCCCACAGCTCACCACGCTGTCTCTGCCTCCACCGCCATCTCGTTGGTCTTCAGTTTTCTATTCCAGGAATGACATTTGGAATTCTTCCAAATGCAGACACAAGCCTGACATCTATGTTTTCAGAATGTGTTGAAACCTTACGGAACACAGCAGAATTTCCCATAAAATTCCCAAGGCAGTCATCTTCATGGAAGCAGATGGCCCCTCTTTGGGAAAAGGTTCTCTGTTTGAACCCACCGGTCACTTCTCAGGTGAAGTTGTGACAAGCTGTTCCACGAAGATTGATAGTCTCAGAAGTCCTCCAAGGCAGTATCTATTCTGTCTGAATGCCACCATTTTCCTCGGAATGGGACATTTTTTAATCAGACAATTATGTGATCTACTATTCTGGAAATGAAAAAGTAAGAAAAAAAAAACACAACAGAATCTCATTCATAGTGAAAAAGACTATTTGTAGATTCATCTTGAAATATAATGTTGTGAGTGACAGAATAATATCCATACTCATACAAGGAATATCTATCAATAACACCATTGTTCTAATATATGCAACAACAAACAAAGCAAAAGAAGAGGATATGGAAGATTTCCACCAAATTCTTCAGTTGAAAATTTATCAAATATGCAACCGGGATTGCACCAATTATTATAATGAGTGAGAGGAATTTAAAATTTGGGAGGGGAGAAGAAGGATCACTACCCGTAAAACATAGACTTGATAACAGAAACAAGGCTGGAGATAAAATAATAAAATTTTGTACAGTCAATGATTTATTAATTACAATACCTTTTATAAGAAACATAAAAGGTGACTATATACATGGACCTTACTTGATGGTCTGCATGGGAATCAAATGAACTACATCTGTGGAAAGAAATATTGGAGAAGCTAAAATTTGTGCAAACTAGGCCATGTGATGATTGTGAAATAGACCATCAACATATGCAAGTTCAAACTGAAGCGAAATAAAATTAAATCAAATCCACAAGAGTGAAAATTTGATCTTGAGTCTATCACAACCAGAATTCACAAACCATCTCAGGAACAATGCAAAAGGTTATTACGAAGACGAAGGAGAAGAAAAAGACAAGATGACGTGTCAGAAGACATTCTGAATATTGTACTGGAGTGCCAAAAAGCCAAAGCAAAGGGAAGAATCAAGAAGTTAAGGAGTTCTCCCTCTCCACCTTGAATCCTTGTATATGATTTACAGTAATGGTCCTATACATTACCTGCCTTTATGAGAGCGAGTTAGATCACTCAGCATAATGCTCTCCATATGGTCACAGAATTTGATGGGTGGAGAAAGAAACTGGTAAAGGAAAGGGAAAGATTAGGTATGTAAACTACACTGTCATGGTGGTTAAGACAGCATGGTACTGGTACAAGAGAGACACATAGATCAATGGAATAGAATTGAGAACCCAGAAATCAGTCCATCTACTGGTCAACTGGTTTTTTGACAAGGAGATTAAATCAGTTAAGGGAAATGACAGTCTTTTTAACAAATGGTATTGGCAAAATTGGAAAAATACCTGCAGAAGACTCAAGCGAGATCCACACCTCACTCTATATACAAAAACCAACTCAAGGTGGATCATGGACCTAGGACTAAAATCAAAGACTAGAAAAACTTGGATGAACTCTAGTAGTCCTAAACCACAACATAAACAGTCTTCCAAGTATCCTGGAAAATCTACAACCAGGAGAAGATAAAATAGATGAATGGGACCTTCTAAGAATCAAATCCCTATGCACATCCAAAAACTTCTCCAACAGGGTAAAAAGGGAAGCCAGAGACTGGGAAAAAGTATCTGGTAATGACATGTCAGATAAGGGACTTATATCTAGAATTTATAAGGTACTTGAGAACCACAACAAGATAAAGGTTAATAATCCAATTGAAAAATGGGCACAGGATATGAACAGACACTTCACCAAAGAAGACTTTCAGATGGCCATCAAGCTCATGAAGAAATGTTCAAAATCCCTACCTCTAAGAGAGATGCAAATCCAAACAACTATGAAATATTATCTCACCCCAGTAAGAATAGCAAAAATAGCAGCAAGGATCAAATGTTGGAAGGTTGTGAAGAGACTGGAACCCTTAGTCACTGTTAGTAGGAGTGTAAAATGGTGCAAAAACTATGGAAAGGCAGTACGGTGTTTTCGCAAAAAGTTGGAAATAGAAAAACCATTTGACCCGGCAATTTCACTACTGGGAATATATCCTGGAGGCAAGGATTTTGAGACTCTCTCATACACTTTGTGCTTGTAGCCAGGAGGTACAAGTCCTTGAAGAAGGATATAGTGCTTAGAAGGGATGAGGGACCTTGTAGGGAGGGAAGACCCTAGGTAAGATGGATTGGCATAACAATTGAGTAATAAGGGTAGGTGGTTTAGAGACAGTGAAATTGACTCAGAATCGGGCAGATTTCAGAGTTATTGTGCATAGGATTGCTATGAGTTGTAGTTGATTTAACAACACTCAACAACAACAATGATATCCTAGGTGCCATGGATTAACTAATTGTGTCTTTAATTTCTTAAATTCTCTGTTGATGTATTGTTTCAGCTGTTTGTAGATAATATTCAGCAAGACTTGACTTCCATGTGGTACCAGTGATATTCTTTTATAATTTCCAAGTTCTGTTGGGGGCGGTGGGAACAAATATGGATCTCTTCCAATCAGTTGGCCAAATTTCTTGGCATAGACTTGTGAGCACATATAGGACTGCACCTGTGTGTTACTTCAATCGGTATCTCAAAAGTTTTCTTTTTTGCCAATATTTTCAGTGTAGTTTGAACTTTTTTTGTCATCATTGGCTCTGATAATATGGTACTTTTTGAAATGATATTGTGTTGACCAATTCTTTGTGATACAGTGGCTCTGTGTATTTCCCCCCCCCTTTTTTTTTTACTATTCCCTGGACTGTTTAAGAAGTCAACCATAATATCCTTAAGTATTGCAACTCAAGGCTTGAATTTGTTTTTCAGTTCTTTCAGTTTGAAAAATATTGAGAAATCCAGTTTCTTTACTAACTATAGTTCTTTGTAAATTTTGCCATAATAGTTTGTTTTGTCTCTGAGAATCTTCTCTTGCTTTCCCTCTGCTCTTCTGGACATTGGTACACATATCACATATTATATTTATCTGTATAGTCTTAAAATTATGGTCTTATGCAATGTTTGTCTTCATGAGACTGAATTAGTTCACTCAGCGTAATGCCTCCAGACTTTCCCATTTTATGCAGTATTTTATGAAATTACTGTTCCTTAGTGCTTCATAGTATTTCATTATATACCACAATATTTACCACAAATTTTAATCCATTTGTTTGTTGATGAGCATATGAGCTGTTTCCATTTTCTTGCTATTTGAATAGTACTTCTATGAACATAGATGTCTCATTTTTAACTTCCTTGGGGTATATTGCTAACAGTAGGATAGTTGACTCATATGGGATTTCTTTTTCTTAGAAAGAGAAAAAGAGAATAACAAAGAAGTAATATCTGAAGACACAGTGACCAAGATTAGAAATAATATCCTGAGATTTGTAGGAAAGATAAATATTTCCCATGGTCTTTCAAGACACAATAAGGCATCATATAACTCCTGACCTGAATCCTCTTATACTTCTTGGAAAAATAGTTATTCACTGATTTTAACCATATTCTCTACTAATCTTTACTAACAATCTGAATCTTAACTGGAACATACCTCTTCGTCAATATATAGAGAAAGGTCGCTGTTTATGCTTGTGAAAAATATTGATATCCTCTCATATGTTACATATTTCTAAAATGCAAAGTGATTTCTTAAGGAATAAAGATTGTATTTACATCATGTGTGTCTGAATGTATGAGCAAGAGCTTGTTGTAGGTAAGAGGTAAAAGAAAATGAATTTATTCTAGTATAAAATCTGCATTTTTTTAATCTACAAATATTTTTGATCAACTGCTCTGTATAAGTCAGTACTCTAAGTGCTAGGAAGACAAAGTTAAGTAAAACATTATAAGAGTAAGTGGGGAAATAACAGACGCTGCTCAGTGAGATAAAGATGGACAATCTCCTCCCATGTAATTTAGCCTCTGAAAACCCACTGTTGAGTCAGTTTCAAATTGATGGCAATTAGAGGGGTAGAGGGGTTGTTGTTGTTGTTATGTGCCGTCGAGCAGTTTGCGACTCATAGCAACCCTATGTAGAACAGCCCTAAAAAAATCTGCTCTATTCTTTGCCAATCACATTGTCTCTGACACAGCCATCCGGATTACACCAGTCACTGAATCAATCCATCTCATAGAGGGTCTTCCCCTTCTCAGCTGTCCCTCCACCCTCCCAAGCATGATGTCCCTCTCCAAGGACCTCGCCCTCCTTACAACATGTCCAAAGTATGTCAGACGAAGGCCCAGAATCATGGCCTCCAAGGAGTAGCCTGGTGTAACCCTCTCCAGGAGGAATCGGTTTGTTTTCTTGGCAGTCTAGGGTACATTCAATACTCTTCTCCAGCACCACAGCTCAAAGGCATCAATTCTCATTCTATCTTCCCTAGTCATTGTCCAATTCTCTGATGCATAATAAGTGATTGCAAAGACGATGGCCTGTATCAGGCTGACCCTAGTCTCCAGAGAGACACCGTTGCTTTTGAATACTTTAGAGAGGTCCCTAACAGCAGGCTTTCCCATCGCAATAAGTTTTTTTTATTTCCTGGCTGCTGGTGCCAAGAGTGTTGACCGTGGAACCGAGCAAACTGCAGCTGTGAACAATCTCAATCTCTTCGCCATCCATCCTGATGCTACCAATTGGTCCAATGGTGAGAATCTTTGTGTTCTTGACATTGAGCCTCAGTCCATACTGAAGACTGCAGTTTATCAGTTGACCCTAGATAACTGGGTCTATCACTGGGTTCTCAATTCTGTTCCATTGATCTATGTACCTGTCATTGTACCAATAATGCTGTTTT
>NW_006400158.1:595650-599467 GCF_000299155.1 Elephantulus edwardii
AATACTGTATAAAACCATTATTTTAGAATGAATATGGGGATCCAAGGTGGGAGGAGGGTGGAAATAGAAGGGTGAGGATGGGGAGGGCCAGGTAGGGTGTTAATCATAGGGCTGCACAATTCGTTGGGTGGGAGAGGTGAAAGAAATGGAAAGGATCATTTGTGAAAAGGAATGTATTCACATTTTGTAAAGAAATCAAAATAATATAAAAATACATGAAGGAGTTGACACATGAGTAGGTTCGCAATTACTAAGAAAGAGGTGAAATTCATGCATATGTTTCTTGTAAAATGTATTTGCAATGAATAAGTCATTGTGCAAAATTCAATCCTTTTATCTCCAGCTTCATTTCTGTCATCGAGTTCATGTTTTCCAACTACTGAATCTTCTTCTCTCTTCCTAACTTTTGCATTCCAGTTACCCATTATTATTAATGCATCTTGATTGCATGTTCATCTAGACTCTGACTGTAAAAGTTCATAGAAATTATTTATTTCCTCTTCTTTGACTCTGGTTGTTGGTGCATATATCTGAGTGGTAGTGGTATTCACTGGACTTCCTTGTATGTGTATGTGTATGGGTATTATCTTGTCACTCAAAATATTGTATTTAAAGATGGATCTAGAAATGGCTTTTTTACTATGAAAGCAACCCCAAATTTCCCTCACCTTTTCATCTCTAGAGTAATAGATCCTCTGACTCAAAATGCCCAAGCCAGTCTATCTTATCTTGGCAATAGTATGTCAATATTTACGCGTTCCATTTCTTCCTTAACAATATGCAATTTTCCTACATTCGTGGTTCTCACATTCCATGTTCCAATAACCAGTGTCATCAACAAGAATAGTCAGAAGTGCAAGCTGGCTTTCGAAGGGGTCATGGTACTAGGGATATTGTAGCTAATGTTAGACGGATCTTGGATAAAAGCAGGGAGTACCAGAAGAATGTCTATGTTTCATTGATTATGCAAAGGTGTTTGATTGTGTGGATCATAACAAACTGTGGCTGACTCTGAGAAGAATGGGAATCCCAGAACACTTGATCGTGCTAATGAGAAACCTATACTTGGACCAGGAGGCAGTTGTCAGAACAGAGCAAGAAAACATTGCATGATTTAAAATTGGGAAGGGTGCACTCCAGGGATGTGTCCTATCTCTCTGTACCTTTTCAATTTATATGCAGAACAGATTATTCAGGAGGCTGGCCTTTATGAAGAGAAGTGTGGCATCAGGATTGGTGGAAGATTCATCAACAACCTGCATTATGCAGATGACACAGCTTTCCTTGCTGAAACTGAGGAGGACCTGAAGCACTTGCTGTCCAAGGTCAAGGACTGCAGCCCTCAATATAAATTGAGGCTCAATATTAAGAAGACAATGATTCTCATTACTGGGCCAATTGGCAGCATCAGGATGGATGCTGAAGAGATTGAGATTGTTCACAGCTTTAGTTTGCTTGGCTCCACAGTCAACACTCTTGGGACCAGCAGCCAGGAAATTAAAAGACGTATTACTATGGGAAAGTCTAATGTCAGGGACCTCCCCAAAATATTGAAGAGCAATGGTGTCTCTCTGGAGACTAAGATGCTCCTGACATAGGCCATGGACTTTGCAATCACTTGGTATGCATCAGAGAGTTGGAAAATTACTATGGAGCATAGAAGGAGACAGCACAGGAGAGGAAGACCCTTAATGAGATGGATTGATTCAGTGACTGGGTTGATGGGGGTAGGTGTGTTGGAGACAGTGAGATTGGCACAGGATAGAGGAGGGTTTAAGGCTGTTGTAAATAGTCATTATGAGTCACAGGCGACTTGATGGCACATAACAACAACAACAAAGAGCAGCATCAGGATGGATGGTAAAGAGATTGAGATTGCTAACAACACCATGGTTCTGGGCATCAGCAGCCAGAAAATAAAAAAAAAAATATTGAGATGGGTAAGTCTGCTGTTTGGGACCTCTCCAAAGTACTGAAGAGCAATGGTGTCACTCTGGAGACTAAGGTGCATCTGAGACAGGCCATGGTCTTTGCAATCACTTATTATGCATCAGAGAGTTGGACGAATGACTAGGAAGGATGGAAGGACTGGAGAAGAGTACTGAATGCACCATGGACTGCCAAGAAAACAAAGAGATTCATCCTGGAGATGGTTAAACTGGGCTGCTCCTTAGAGGCAAGGATTCTGGAGCTTCGTCTGACATACTTTGGACATGTTTAAAGGAGGGAAAGGTCCTTGGAGAGGTATATCATGCTTGGGAAGGTGGAGGGACAGCGCAGAAGGGGAAGACCCTCTATGACGTGGATTGATTCAGTGACTGGGGTAATCGGGATGGGTGTGTAAGAGGCCATGCAATTGGCACAGGATAGAGCAGGGTTTAGGGCTGTTGTACAAAGGGTTGCTATGAGTCGCAAGCGACTTGACGGCACATAACAACAACAACAACAACCACAGAGTTAATAATATGATATTTTTTCACGGTGAAGTTGCTTTGTGAGATCTCAAGTTTCTCGTAAATTCCAGTGTTTGAGCATATGAAACATACTGTTGTTTAATAGAAATTTTCTTTAAAAATTTGTATATACTTTCTTACAAAATTATATACATTGTGTTTCACACTATCTTTTTCTCATATTATGCTTCAGCCTATCATTCCCACACAATGTGTTTTATAAAATTAATCACCATTGAACTACGTCCACCATTATTCCATCTTTTCAGGTCCCCATTGGATATTTCTAATTTCCTTTACTTCCTCCCTGACCCACCAAATTGTATTTCCCCTCTGCTCACTTTCACTTTCTGAAACATCCCTTCACCCCCACTCTGGGATGCCCATACACTTTTTACTAGTTATCCTCCTATTTTTCCAATAATAGACTTATGCAGTATTTGTCCTTCTGTGAATGAGTTAACTCAGCATAATACTCTCTAGTCTTTCTCAAATTATGTAGCATTTTTTGAAATTTTTCTTCCTGAGTGCTCCTTTAGTAGTCCATTGTGTGAATGTACCACTGTTCTACTCCATTTGGTTGTGATTGTACATTTGGCCTGTTCCCATGTTCTTGCAATGGTGAATAACACAAAAGAACATGAAACACTTCACAAATTTGCATGTCATCCTTTCACAGGAACCATGCTAATTTTCTCTGTATTGTCCCAGTTGTAGTACATTTGCTGCCAGAGCAAGCACTCAGTGGAGATTTTTAAAGATTATTTGTTCACCAAAAAAATTATTATGTTTGCTATTAAACAATGATTTAGATTTCTTTTTAATTTTATATTCTAATACAACTCTTTTTACATGTTATTATAACTATTTGTGCTGTCTGTGTTGACTTCTACAAGGCTGGATTGTAAAGTGTAATGATTCAAGGGTACCAGGATAGTGGCTAGCTTTGAGAAAAAAATGTAGATCCCAGAACTCTTGTACTCATGAAAACCTGTATTTGGACCAGAAAGCAGTCATCCGAACAAAGCAGGGAAACATTACATGGTTCAGGATCAGAAAATGTATGTGGCAAGAATGTATTCTATCTCCATACCTTTTCAATCTATATGCAGAAGAGATCTCTCCAGAGGCTAGAATTTATGAGGAGGAATGTGACATCAGGATTGGAGGGAAACTAATCAACAACCTGGATTATGAACATGACAGAAGCTTTTTTGCTGAACCTGAGGAGGACATGAGGCTGCAGAAGGTCAAGGATTGTCAGTCCTCAATATGGGTTGAAGTTCAATATTAAAACAACTATGAGATATCATTTCAACCCAGTCAAAATAGCAAAATTTAACAGAACAGCAAGCAACAAATGC
>NW_006400158.1:600457-604565 GCF_000299155.1 Elephantulus edwardii
GAGAGAATAGTGCAACAATGAATGAATGGAAACCCAAAATCTCTGTAAATGTTTATGAAAATTAATAAAATATAATTATAGAAAAAAAAACAACAAAGATTCTCACCCCTAGGCCAATTTACAGCTTCCTAATAGATGAAGAAGGGATTGAGAGTGTTAATAACTTCAGCTTGCTTGATTCCAAAATCTATATTCTTGGCACCAGAAGTCAGGAAATTAAAAGATTAATTGCATTGGGTAAGTCTGCTGTCAGGGACCTCTTTAGAGTATTGAAGAGCAATGACATCAGTCTGGAGTCTAAGATGTGCCTGATCCAGGCTATGGTCTTCACAATTACTTGCGATGCATTCAAGAGCTGGAGAATAACTAAAGACACTAGAAGAAAGATCAATTGTGATGATGAAGAATGTTGAATATACTGTGGACTGCCAGTAGAACAAAGAGGTCTGTCCTAGAGTGGGTGAAACAAGGCTGTCATATACACATAGGCATGGACTTTGAAACTCCATCTTACATATTTTGGGTACATGACCAAGAGGGATCAGTCCTTGGAAAAGGACATCATGTCTGGAAAGGTGGAGGGGCCAGTAAAGGAGAGGAAGACCCAGGATGAGATTAATTTACTCAGTGTCTCAAGAAATGGGATTAGGCCTGTTGGAGACAATGAGAGTGGCTCAGGCTAGGACAGGGTTCAGAGCTAATGTATATAGGATTGCTATGAACTGCAGGCACATAACAGCAACAAGAACAACAACAGGATAAACTTCAAAGAATCAGAGTATGATGTTTAGTATACTAGTTGTGGTTATTAGGTGCCTTTAAGTTAGTTGTAACTCATAGTGACCCTATGTATAACAGAACACATCCCTGCTCAGCCTTGAGCCATCTTCACAATTTCTGCTGTGCTAAAGCCCATTGTTATAAACACTGTGTCAATCCATTTCCTGGAGAAAGTTTTTTTTCCTTAGCTGACCCTTTAATTTCCAAAGCATCATAACTATTTCCAAGGACATGATAACTATTTCCAAGCATGATAATTATTTCAGAGGAGAATGTTGAATATGCCAGGAGAACAAACAGGTCTGTCCTAGAGAGGATGAAACAAGGCTAACAATAAACCCAAAGTACGTGAGACAAAGTTCCACCGTCCATACTTCTAAGGAGCATTCTGGCTACACTTTCTCCAATACAGATTCTTGGAAGGACATGATGCTTGACAGGGTGGAGCGTTGGCATGGGAGAAGACCCTAGGTAAGATGCATTGACACAGTGCTGTAGCAATGGGAACAGATTTGTCAGTGACAGAGTGAGATTGGCTCAAGATAGGGTAGGATTTAGAGTTCATAGTGTTGTTATTAAGTTTTAGTCAACTCAATTGTACATCACTACAATAACAAAACGTGCCCATGATATATTCAATATTTCTTGTCAATGACACAATCAAAAGACATCACTTTTCAAGTCTTCCTTATTCATTGTCCAACTTTAATAGACAGACATATGTATGAAACAACTAAAATATAATTTTCAGGTGTACTTTCGTTTTCAAGGCGACGTTTATCTTCTTCAACATTTTAAAGAGTCTTGGTAGCAGATTTATCCAATGCAATATGTTATTCATTTTCTTGACACTGCTTCTGTGGATGTTGAGAGTGAATCTAAGTAAAAATAAATCTATGATAGCTCAAATTTTTTTTCTTCTTTTAATCATCACCCACAGATGAAGATTTTTGTTTTTCTCCTCAGTTGAACTGGTTATACATGGTGGACAGTGTTTGGTGGAACTCCCTGATCAAAACAAGCTTGGAAGCAGGAGTTGCATCCACTTCAGAAATAGCTTGCCACCAGAAAACCTATGAACTTGGATAAATGATGGAAGTTGTACAAGTATCCAGGTCTTTGGTTCATAGGATTGCTATAAGTCATCTATGACTCAACAGCACTTAATAACAACAAACAACAACAAGTTGAACTGCAATTCTATTGAAGTTTATTTACTCTTATCTTCTTCAATGAGTACTTCAAGTCCTCTTGAACCATGCAGTGTTTCCTTACTCTACTCTGAAGACTGCTTCCTGGTCTAACTTTAGGTTGTACATGAGCACAATTAAGTGTTCTGGGATTCTGGATTAGAACTCTTGTGAGCATTTTGGTAATAAAAAAAAAGGGGGGGGGGAATAATATGTTCTGTATCAGTACACAGAAGTTCACAATGTTCTTTTTCATAGCTCTGTTATTTTCCATTGAGTATGTTTATTTTATTCTCCTGCATATTTGCACTGTGTTAAATTTTGTTTCTTTATAATTATTTCTCTCCTCCTCTGTGATTACTGCTTCTGAAAATCTATAGGAAGGTTAGCTATGAGTTGGTTTCAACAAAAGAAAATGAAGAAGATTTGAAGTCTATGCTGTAGAAGATACAAGACTGTAACATTTTATATAGATTACATCTTAATAAAGAGAAAACAAATATCTTTACCAAAACACAACACCACGTTAGATAAACAAAAGATTGAAATTGTTGACAATTTTATTTTATTCCATAATCAACATCCTTGCTATCAGCAGCCAAGAAACCAAATGACATGCTTGGTTGGGAAAATCTCCTGTCTAGGACCTCTCCAGTGTGCTAAAAAGCAGTTTAAAGACTACAGTGCACTTGATCCAAGTCATGTTTTTTCAAGTGTTTCCTCCGCGTCTGAAAGTTAGACAAAGAATAAAGATGACCAAAGAAGAATATATGACTTTGTATTGGAGTTGGAGAAGAATGCTGAATATCTCATTGACTGGCAAAATAAAAACCAGCTTTGTCTTAGAGGAAGTTCAATCAGGGTGACTTCTGGAGACACAGATGGTGAAACTTTACCTCACGTGTTTTGAGCGTGTCAGGAAGGGCCAGTGCTTAGGTGAAGTCATCATGCTGTGAAAGATGGAGGGTCAGAGAAAAAAAAATACTTTGCCCAAAATATAATGATATGACTATAGACATATGCCATTCAAATTTGTGCTGCATTATATTTACAGTTTGTATTATATTTACACATTAATATGAAACAAACTGCTATCATCACCACCAAACAGTTGATGTGGCTCTGTACTTAATCTCATCTTTGGAAAGATCTTTAGTATCATTTGGGACTACATCACTTAAAATAACTCTTACATAATTTAAAAATGTTTTATTAGTATATACAATTTTGAGTACTTTTAAGTCAACTGCAACTCATAGCAATCCTATAAGATTTGAACCTTACCTATATACCATCTTCACAATCTACACTATACATAAGCACATTGTTATGTTGTTGTTGTTAAGTGCCATCAAGTCACAGATGACTCATAATGATCATATGAATGAAAGACCTGAATATTTGTATAACTTTCATCGTTTGTCTAAGTTCATAGTTTCTGGAGGTAAGCTATTTCGTAAGTGGATGCCACTCCTGCTTCCAACCCTGTTTTAATCTGGAAGCTCCACCAAACAACTGTCCACCATGGGTAACCATTATCGCATTTGACACATTTGTCTCACAGTGTTTAGCATCACAACAACCACGAGTTACCTCTGAATAGCAAATGGACAGATCAGTGTTGTATCACTTAGAAGAATGTTTAACCAAAAACCAATTAAAGCCACGCCTGAGGGCTACAGATTAAAATCACCCACTTCTGGCTTGGTAGCATTATTTTCTATCCTCTAGTCCTACCGAACTATCTCTATGATAGAGTCACTGTGAAATTCCATCTCCTTGAGGATATTTGTCTTTTTCACTTGCTTTCTATCTATCCCAGCACAATTTTTTGCCCCCAACAGCTGAGACCCTCCTGACAACATGGCCAAAGTTTGTGAGATGAAGTTTCACTACCTCAATCACTAAAGATCACCTTGGTTTTAGTCTGTCCAAGACATATTTATTTGCTTTTTTGACAGTCCGTGGAATATTCAATACTTTTCTCCAGAATCACAATTCAAAGGCATCAATTGTACAGCCTTCCTTATCAATTTTCCAATCTTCAGATGTATAGAAAGCAATTAAAAAATACCATGGCTTAAATCAGGCACCTTAGTCTTTAACTTTAGCAATTTAAAAATATTCTTTTATAAAAG
>NW_006400158.1:614238-617928 GCF_000299155.1 Elephantulus edwardii
GGAGAAAACAGTGCAACCATGAATGAATGAAAACCCAAAATCTCTGTAAATGTTCATTAAAACTAATAAAATTTAATAAAAAAAATGCTTAGCTCTAAGAGAGAAGCAAATCAAAACAACTATGAGATATCATCTCAGTCCAGTAACAACAGCAAACAACAAATGCTGGTGAGGTTGTGGAGAAATTGGAACCCTTTTTCACTGTTGGTGGGAATGTAGAATGGAGGCACTATGGTGCTTTCTCAAAAAGTTGGAAATAGAAATTATATTTGATCCAGAAATGCCACTACTGGGAGTATAAACCAGAACTGTCACCCAGTTACATCCATGCCTATGTTTTGATGCATTTTTCACAATAGCAAAGAGTTGGAAACCTGAGTGCCCATCAACAAATGAATGGATAGAGAAGCTGTGGTATATTCACATAATGGCATACTACTCAGCACTTAAAAACATAAATATTATATAAAACAGGTGACTCTGGAGAACATTATGCTGAGTGAAATATCTCAGTCATAAAAGGACAAATACTGCATAATACCATTTTTATACAACAGTGACATGGGGATCAGAGGAAAACTAAAAAAAGGGGGGAAATAATGTATACACTGCACTAAAACAGATGAGAGAAATAACTGTTTAAAATGAATATATGATTAGGTATAATTTGCCTGAGAACAGTCCAGAGTAAGAGATATATAGCCAAGTGGACTCGTGAACTAGGGGGTGAGACAAAAGAAGAAATTGTGCAACAATGAAAGAATCTTTTTAAAGAGAAAAGTAAACTGGAGAGAGGTACGGAGAAAAAAGTACAACAATGAATTAATTGAAATACAAGTTTAAACTTTATTGAAGTATTAATAAAAATATAAATTAATAAAAAAGACAGGAACACATACGCTGTTAGTTGTTGTTGTTATGTGCCATCGAGTCGCTTGCAACACATAGCGACCCTATGCACAATAGCCCTAAACACTGTTCTATCCTGTGCCAACCTTGCTGTCTCAAACACACTCATTCCCACCACTCTATTTACTGAATCGATCCATCTCATCGAGGGTTTTCCTCTCCTGCTCTGTCCCTCCACTCTCCCAAGCATGATGTCCTTCTCCAAAGACCAGTCACTCCTTGCAACATGCCCAAAGTATGTCAGACAAAGCTTCAGAATCCTTGACTCTAAGGAGCATTTTGGCTTTACCCTCTCCAGGACAAACCTGTTTGTTCTCCTAGCAGTCCATGGTGTATTCAACACTCTTCTCCAGCACCACAGCTCAAAGGCATTAATTTTCTTTCTATCATCCGTATTCGCTGACCAACTCCCTGATGCATAGCACGTAATATCTATGCTGATGTTGTTGCTCTTTAGTACTCTTGAGAAGTCCCTCACAGCTGACATTCCCAATGCAATTCATCTCCTGATTTCCTGGCTGCTGTTACCAAGAGTGTTGACTGTGGAACCAAGTAAACTAAAACTGTTAACTATCTCAATCTCTTCACTATCCTTACTGATGCTGCCAATTGATCCAGTGGTGAGAATCTTTGTTTTCTTGATGTTGAGCTTCAATCCATATGAAAGACTGCAGTTCTTGACCTTCTGCAACAATCGCTCATGTCCTCCTCAGTTTCAGCAAGCAGGGTTGTGTCTTCCACATAACACAGTTTGTTGGTGATTCTTCCACCAATCCTGATGCCACATTCCTCCTTGTACAGCCCAGCATCTCGGATGATCTGCTCTGCATACAGATTGAAAAGGTATGGAGACAAAATCATCCCTGATGGACACCCTTCCTCATTTTGAACCCTATTTACAATAGAGCACACTTAGACTATCATTTGGACTAGTAGACATAGCAACTGAAACCGAGATCTTAGAAATGGAAACAAAGAGAAAGAGGAACAGCTGTAAAGGGACACTAGTGATTGTAACATGGAATGTGAGAAGCATGAATGTAGGAAAATTGGACATTGTTAAGAAAGAAATGGAATGCATAATATTGGCATACTAGGTATTGGTGAAATGAGATGGCTTGGCATGGGACATTTTTAATCAGATGATCATACTATGCCAGGGATGAAAAGGTGAGAAAAAATGGGGTTGGTTTTATAATTAAAAAAGTTATTTCTAGATCTATCCTGAAATACAGTGTGGTGAGCGACAGGATAATAGCCATACGCATCCAAGGAAGTCCAGTGAACACCACTATCATTCAAATATATGCACCAATAACTAGAGCCAAAGAGGAGGAAATAGAAGGTTTCTACCAACTTCTGCCGTCAGAAAATGATCAAACATGCAATCAAGATGCATTGATAATAATGGACAGCTGGAAGGCAAAAGTTGGGAACAGGAAAGAAGGATCAGAAGCTGGGAAACATGGACTTGGTGAGAGAAGTGAGGCAGGAGATAGAATGATAGAGTTCTGCACATTCAACATTGCAAATACCTTTTGTAAGAAACATAAACGCTGGCTATACACATGGATCTTACCAGATGGTATGCACAGGAATCAAAATCGATTACATTTGTGGAAAGACTCCCTGGAGAAGCTAAATATTAGTAGTGGAAACCAGACCAGGTGCTGATTGTGGGACAGACCACAAACTACTCATATGCAAGTTCAAGCTGAAGTTGAGGAAAATTAAATCAAGTCCACGGAACCAAGATTTGACCTTAAGTCAGCCCCGCTCGAATTTCAAAACCATCTCAGGAACAGGTATGAGGTCTTGAGCACCAAATGAGTGTGCACGAAATGAGCATAGACCAAATGAGCTCTGGGAGAATATCAAGAAAATCATCCATGAAGAATGCAAAAGATCATTACAAAGGCTAAAGAAGAAGAAAAGACCAAGATGGATGTCAGGTGAGACTCTGAGTATTACATTAGAGCACCTAGAAGCCAAAGCTAAAGGAAGAAATCAAAGAGCTTGGGATGACAAAGCAAGATCTTATAATGAAATGTGAAGAGAGCTGGAGTCAGAAAATCAAAAGTGCCCAACTTGCTCAGCGTTTCTTAAGCTGAAGGAGTTGAAAAACAAATTTAAGCCATGGGTGGCAATACTTAAGGATAGTTTAGGTGGAATGTTCAATGATCCAGGAAGTATCAAAAGAAGATGGAAAGAGTCACTGTATCAGAAGGAATTGGCTGACACAGAGGTATTTCATGAAATAACATATGAGCAAGAGTCTATGGTGATGAAGGAAGAAGTTCAAGTTGCTCTGAAGGAATTGGCTAAACACAAGGCTCCAGGAGTTGATAGCATACCAACTGATTTATTTTAACAAACTGATGCTGCCTTGGATGTGCTCACTAAGTTGTGCCAGGAAATCTGGAGGACAGCCAGCTGGCCAACTGACTGAAAGAGTTCGGTATTTGTTCCCATTCCAAAGAAAGGTGACCCAACAGAGTGTGGAACAATTATCAAACAATATCATTGATATTACATGCAAGCAAGATTCTGCTGAAAATTATCCTAAAACGTTTGGAACAATATGTCAATAGAGAACTGCCAGATGTGCAAGCTGGATCTAGAAGAGGTCGTGGTACTAGGGAAATTATAGCTAATGTTAGATGGATCTTGGCAGAAAGCAGAGAATACTAGAAGAATGTGTATCTGTGCTTCATTGACTATGCAAAGGCTTTTGACTGTGTGGATCACAACAAGCTGTGGCTGACTCTGAGAAGAATGGGA